>NC_073396.1:35898491-36198491 GCF_028641065.1 Leucoraja erinaceus
CACAAAGTCCGCGAGCATCGCCACTTTTCATTTCACTGCACATCTCGTATGTGTATGTGACGAATAAACTTGACTTGACTTGATATTATCATTTTCAAAATGAAATATCTATCAATTGCTTTTTAAACAAGTCATCTAGTAAGATAATAAAGATTTAAATCATGGATTATAATCAATTTATATAAATTACATGAGCGTAAATTGTTATTTCTCAATTCATTCTCAACACATTTCTCTGTCTTTAGGCTGCAATGGTTTATTGGTCTATTATCCAGGTATGTTTTTTATTGCAATCATCAGCTGATTGTTCATTTCCTGTTTGGCTGCTGATCCACGCATTTATGCTGAGTTTATGTCTCTCCACAGATAATCAACTATAGCCTGGTGCCAGTCTTCTTCAGAATGGCCTATTTTGGTTGCTGGGGGTTTGTGTGGATGATATTCATGTCCCATTTACGGCACCACCACCACGACGATCTTGTGGCGTCTAAAAGTCCAACAACTGTAAAGTTACGTTTGCAGAATGAACTGAAAAAGTTCTTAGACAATATTTCAAAATAAATAGAGAGATATGTTGCACCAATGTTAAGGCCAGTCTGTTATCATGTGTACAATAACATTTTGGGGTCTTAATACATTTAGTACCATCTGAAAGTAGATTACAAATTTCAACAAGTTTTTAACAGGAATAGTAAACTGTGGTCAACCAAGCACAGATCTCATTATTTTTAGCAATGGTGGAATTACCAAAAAGGTTATGTCGTACATGTGTATTTTGTAAACAAGACACAATGGTGGTGAAAAGGTTCCCTGATGAGAAAATAATTATTTGCACAAATCATGGAAGCTGGAATAGTGGCGGGATGGAGAAAAATGACAGGATGAGTTATTTGAGGGAACAGCGATGGCGTAGTCATGGGATGAGCATCTCATGTAAGGGTCCACACTGTCACTGATGGAGGAATGTGTAATAGTACCCATGGTGTGCTACAGATCACATGCTTGTCTTCTTGCTGCAGGGAGGTTATTCCCAAAGACACTAGACCAAGACAAAAGTCTACATTAATTTCTGCAAATATGCAAAGGAACAAAAAGACACCCTGTGTATATATATATGCCAGTAGCTGACTGAATGTTGTTAATCAGTAATAAAATCATAACATCACATGTTGGTTGCATGAATATATTTTCTCTCAGTGTTTATGTTTAGTTTACAGTTTAGAGATAGAGCATGGAAATAGGCCCTTCAGCCCACAGAGTCCATGCTAACCATCAATTACTCATTCACACTAGTTCTATGGTATCCCCCTTTCTCATCCACTCCCTGCATACCAGGGGCAATTTAAAAGAGACCATTTAACCTACAAACCCACCCTTTTGTGGGATTTGGGATGAAACTGGAACACCTGGAGGAAACCCACATGGTCACACGAAGAACGTGTGAACTCCACATAGACAGCAGATCTCTGGCGGTGTGAAGGAGCTCTACCAGCTGCGTCACTGTGGCCTGCAATGCTCAGAACAGTATCCTGCAAATAAATGCAAAGCTAAAACCTAGGATGCTCAAGGTGAATACATGACTACTTCAATTTAAACCCTAAATAAATAATATATACATATTTAGTGCCAATCAGTATATTTTTTTATTTTAATCAAATAAAAGGCTGTATAGCTGTTTTTGGGGGTTTATATTTTGAAAGCACGATTCGAATGCACACGCTGATGAAACCAAGAGGACCTCGTCAGATTCAAGCACATTAGGAGTATTCATGATGCTGTTTTCAGTGAGAGTTTTGACTGCCTCAGCTGCTCAAGGGGAGTGATAAGGGGATCTCCACTTAAGCCCATCTGTGTTTTCATAATCTTAGTTGCGTTCCGCTTGACTGCACAATATGGCCATTCATAGATGTATTCAGTAATGCATATGACACCGAATGAACTGTAGAGGAAGAAGCATTTTTGGCACAGGTATTTCAAGAAACCATAAAGCATTTTTCATATCCCTAGTAAGCTGAACAAAAGGTGAGGAGACATTGCAGGCAGTGAGACAGTGGTAGAGTGTTTACAGTACAGTTACCCTTAGATTCAACTCCTTCATTACCATGATGCCTGTCTATACTAATCACATTTGCCTGATTTGATTTGTTTTCCCTTACAGTCATACAAAAAAATAAAATTAAAAAAACACAAAACACAGAACACAGTAATCCACAACACAAACATCCCCACAGCAGCACCAAAGTTCCCCACTGTGAGGGAAGGAACCAAAGTCCAGTCAACCTCCTCGCCGATGTTCCCCAATGTTCACTCGTGGTCGGGGCTCCCGAGCACCCCGTAGTCGCCGCCACGGGCGTCCCGATGTTCAAGCCCTCTCGCCGGCAACCCCTCGTCGGGCAACTTCCACCGGAGTCCGCGGATCCCGATGTCCACAGGCCGCGCTGGGCGGAGATTTGCACTGGCGACCCCCGGCAAAGGGTCCCAGGACTCCGCGATGTTAAAGTCAGTGCCGCGCGCATTGGGAGCTCCGCGATGTTGGAGCAGCGGCCCAGCACTCCAGAGCTCCAAGCGGCGATCCCAGGAAGGTCCCGCGCGCTCCGCGATGTTTCCAGTGCTTCGCCGTTGCAGCTGAAGCCAACCAACTTTAATCGAGGTTTTGGGGTTTTAATCAATGGGGGCAGACTAATCCCCACCCACCTCTACTACCCCACACGGAATTGAACTTGGAAATTTACCAAAAACAGTAACACCAGATTCTAACCAAATGTTACTGGTTCTGTTTTGCTACAGTGCCAAGAATATATTCTCTTTATTCTACCTATTGTACTTGACTTTGGTTTGAATGTATTGGTATACAATAGACAAAAGACAATAGGTGCAGGAATAGGTCATTTGGCCCTTCAAACCAGCACCACCATTCAATGTGATCATGGCTGCTGATCCCGTTCCTGCCTTCTCCCCATATCCCCTGACTCCACTATCTTTAAGAGCCCTATCTAGCTCTCTCTTGAAAGTATCCAGAGAACCGGCCTCCACCGTCCTCTGAGGCAGAGAATTCCACAACTCTCTGTGTGAAAAAGTGTTTCCTCATCTCCGTTCTAAATGGCTTACCCCTTATTCTTAAACTGTGGCCCCTGGTTCTGGACTACCCCAACATCGGGAACATGTTTCCTGCCTCTAGCATGTCCAAACCCTTAATAATCTTATATGTTGCAATAAGATATCCTCTCATCCTTCTAAATTCCAGAGTGTACAAGCCCAGCCCTCCATTCTCTCAGTATATGATGGACATGCCATCCCGGGACTTAACCTTGTAAACCTACGCTGCACTCCCTCAATAGCAAGAATGTCCTACCTCAAATTTGGAGACCAAAACTGCACACAATACTCCAGGTGTGGTCTGACTTGGGCCCTGTATAACTGCAGAAGGACCTCTTTGCTCCTATACTCAACTCCTCTTGTTATAAAGGCCAACATGCCATTCGCTTTATGAATGGATTGGATAACATGGAAAACCACTTTTTTCACTGTACCTCGATAGATTTGACAATATTAAACCTAAACTGAAACCTTGAGACTGGAAAAAGTAGATGCTTTGCAGAGATGAATGTTCTTAATAATCTCCATACTGCGTGGTCCCACTGGTGGCGGCAGAATACGCCTGAATATGATATTTAGAGTTTCAAACTTGGGCTGACAAATGATCTTGAAGGCCATTACCTTGATTCAGAGCAACACAGGTCCAGGAGTAGGTCCTTCGGCCCTTCAGGCCAGCACCGCCATTCAATATGATCATGGCTGATCATCCAGAATCAGTACCCCATTCCTGCTTTTTCTCCATATCCCTTGACTCTGTTCACCCTTAGAGCTCTCTCTTGAAAACATCCAGTGAATTGACCTCCACTGCCTTCTGTGGCAGAGAATTCCACAGATTCACAACTCACTGGGTGAAAAAGTTTTTCCTCATCTCTGTCCTAAATGGCCTCCCCCTTATTCTTAAACTGTGACCCCTGGTTCTGGATTCCCCCAACATGGGGAACATTTTTCCTGCATTTATCCTCTCTAATCCCTTAATAATTGAATATCTTTCTATAAGATCCCCTCTCATCCACCTAAATTCCAGTGGAGGGGTGGGGAGGGAGGGGTGAGGAGTAATTGGGGCACCCCTCTACTAGCTGTGTTCTCCGTTTGCAGGTTTGAGGGTGACTGGGCTACTGGGACAAACTCAAGACTGCCAGAGCCTCTTCTTTGAGGTCAAGACTGAGCTGCCGGGACAAGCCCCATGTAGCCAGTGCCTTCTTTGAGGCCAACACTGAGCAGGTGTGGAAAGCATGAATCCACTGGTGCACCTGCCCACAGACAAACAGGGACTTTGTCCACTCGTGGACTGCAGTGTCTGATCATGCAGGACAAGCCTGAGGCAGCCTGTACCTCCTCTCAAGCAATGACTGAGATGCTGGGACAAACCTGGGACCACCAGCTCCCACTCTTCAAGGCCTAGAGCAGCCTGGACTAGCCTGAGATCCCTGTGCCTTCTCCTCTGTAGTCAAGACTAAGCAGCCAGGCCAAGCCAAAGGCAGCCAGCACCTCCTTCAAGGCCTAGACTGAGCCGTCAGGACAAGCCCGAGACTGCCAGCTCCTTCTCCTCAAGGTCAAGACTGAGCTGCTGGGACAAGTCCATGGTCGCCAGTGTCCCCTCACATGCAGACTTCTTCTTTAGTGTCCTTATGCTATATAGCGGCTCGCCACTGCTGTACACATCGTTGCGCTACTAGAGTGTTAAGTGCAAGGTCTGTAATAGTACATGGATTATCCAGCAATGGGCATTGCAGTAGGTGTTGCATTGTCTGGGTCTGTTTGCCACACACAGGTTGTTGTACACTCGATGTAGCCCCATTTGTGCATTGTCACCCTTGACTGATCAACCCCGCTTCGCAGTTGGTTGAGACATCTCCAGTTCGGCCAGTGTTCATCAGCACCTGGTGGTAAGCACACTGCTGCTGGAAAAGCCCACCTTGGTGGAAATAGGGACAGTGGCTAGTCTGTTCTTCCACATCTGGAGGCGAGCTTCAGTTGGTGTTGTTTCCAATGGGGTGACGCTGGTTAGGATCTCTTACGGGATTTTAACCGCCTCAGAGGGGGCACATGTTTGTGTAATGGGTGTGTATCGTCTGTCAGTTGTTTCAGACCCTCTGTCGTACTTTCAACAGCTCTTCTGATGTCAGGGGGAGCGATGCCAGCCAGTAGGTAGATGTTGTTTATGTCCGTAGATCAGAGGCCACCAGTGATGCTATGGCAGCTGCCATTCAAGGATGAGTCGATCTTCTTTGCATGTGTAGATCTCTCCCAAGCAGGGCAGGCGTATGTATTCTGCAGCAGAGAATCAGAGTGCTAATGCAGAGTTGCTGGGTTGCCACATCATTTGGTGGTGATGAGCTTGTTCAATATGTTGTTGCAGGTGCCCACCTTTGCTTTAGTCCTTTCCACATGTGCCTTGAATCGGTTGAGTGTGACTCCAAGGTAGACTGGGCTTGGGCAATGTGTTAGTGGGAGTCCAGACCATGTGGCGTGTAATTGATGGTTATGGCCCCGTCCCACTTAGGAAACCTGAACGAAAATCTCTGGAGACTTTGCGCCCCACCCAAGGTTTCCGGAGGTTCCCGGAGGTTCCCAGAGGTTTTTGTCAGTCACCCTACCTGTTTCCACTACCTGCAACCTCCAGCAACCACCTGCAACCTCCAGGAACCGCACGGAAACCTTCGGTGGGGCGCAAAGTCTCCAGAGGTTTCCGTTCAGGTTTCCTAAGTGGGACAGGGACATTAGCCTCTTGGTTCCTCAGGTGGAATGCACAGACCTGTGTTTTCGATGGGTTGGCACGCAGCTGGTTTTCCTCATAGCATGAAGATAAACCGGCCAGTGCCCCTGACAGCGTGGTCTCAACATCTTGGAACTGTGTACCCTGTGCTGTTATATGGAGATCGCCAGCATAGATGAAACGCTGTACCAAGTCAGTTGGTGTAGATGTTGTACAGGATCGGTGCCAGAACACTTCTCTGAGGGAGACCGTTCTTCTGTCGTCGCCAACGGCTACGTTTCCCTCCTTTCTCGACAAAGAACCTTCGATTATGAGCATCGTTTGTATTAGCTCGGTTAGATGCAGATCTTTTGTCATCTCAAGGATCTTGTAGAGGAGTCGTTTGTGGTTGATAGTGTCATATGCTGCTGACAAATCGGCAAACACTGCTCTCGTGATTTGGCCTTGTTCAAAGCCATCTTCGATATGTTGCGTTAGGTCGAGGAGCTGGCTTGTTGTGGACTTGCCTGGGCGGAATCCTGCCTGTTCTGATATTAGGTGTTCATCTACATATGGAACAAGGTACAAATGTTTTTCTTAGGCGAGGTACACCATGCATGACACTAGTGGCACTATTTGAAAACAGCAGGGGGTTCCTATTTTCTGGCCAACTTAATTAAAAATGAATTATCTGTTCATTTTCCTTCTTGTTAATTGTAAAATCCTACTGTTTGCAAATTCCAAAAGCTACCCATTTTGAAAAATGCTTCATTGGCTATAACCTACTTCAGGACGTTTAGAAGTCACAATATACACAATATAATTGCAGATCCATCTTTGCATATGTAAGTACAGGTACTAACAAATAACAAAAGCTTATATTTTTCTCCTGCATTCTCTTTTAGCTCGCCATATCCTTCTGTGTGGACCAGGTCAGTCCGACTCACAATTGTCTCTGTGGTTTCTTTCCTGATGTAACTTCCTTTCCAGCTGACAAAATATATACTTCAGAGTAGTAACTTTCGTGTTATCATCCACCCTCATCTGTAAAGATTTTTAAGGCAGAGATAGATAGATTCTTGATTAGTACGGGAGTCAAGGGTTATGGGGAGAAGGCAGGGAAATGGGATTAGGAAGCAGAGATCAGCCATGAATGGTGGAGTAGACTCGATGGGCCGAATGACCTAATTCTGCTCCTATCACTTGTGACCTTATGACTGACTTTCCCAGCAAGCCATCAGATGAATGTGAACAAAGGTGTGGTTCGTGTTAGTTTGACGATATAGCATGGAAACAGGCCCTTTGGTCCACCGAGTGCATGCTGACTGTCCATCACCCATCCACACACTAGTTCTACAAACTCCATACACACTTGGGAGCAATTCCTAGAGGCCAATTAATCTACAAACTAGCGCATCTTTTGGATACGGGAGGAAACCAGAGCACCTGGAGGAAACCCATGTGGTCACAGGGAGAATGTGCAAACTCCACACAGAGAGCACCCAAGGTGAAGATCGAACTCGGATCTCTGGTGCTGAGAGGCAGCAGCTCCACCAGCTGTGCCACTGCTCACCATATCTCCCAAAGTGATTGCGTGACAATAGACGTGCTGATTCCAAACCCCAGGATCTCTGTCATCAAGATCGATAGGTCTAACAGGAGCTTGGTGACGTCGTCTACTGAGTGCTCTCCAAATGGCACACCACCCTGGTTTGGAAGCACACCACCATAACTGAATCTAGATCCTGGAACTCGCCACTCAACAGTCGAAATACCTTCGCAACAATAGTTATAGTTCTCAAGAAGGTCCTTTACCATCACTTTCTCAAGAGCAATTACAAATGTGCAATGAATGCTGTCGTGCCAGTGACTCCCTCATCTTGAAAATCAATAAATGAAAACATTTATGTGCATAAATGCATTGGCCAGCCTTTAGTTTACGGCACCTGCGACCTACTCCTTATTTTGACTCTCAAAGTGTCACAAGAGTAAGCAGTATAGGTAGGAACTGTTGATGCTGGATTAAACCAAAGATAGACACAAAAAGCTGGAGTAACTCAGCGGGTCAGGCAGCATCTCTGGAGAAAAGGAATAGTTGACATTTCGGGTTGAGACCCTTCTTCAGACTGAGAGTCAGGGGAAAGGGAAATGAGAGATATAGATGGTGATGTAGAGGGATATAGAACAAATGAACAAAAGATATGCAAAAAAATAACAAAGACGAAGAGAACAGGCAATTGTTAGCTGTGCGCTTGGTGAAAATGAGTTACAAACTATGAGACTCAACAAGATGGTTTTGAAGTGAGTACAACAATTTGGGCAGGAGAAGGACGGAAGGAGAGGAGATGCAGGGGTTAGTTGAAGTCAGAGAAATCAATATTCATACTGCTGTATTGTAAACTGCCCAGGCGAAATCTGAGGTGCTGTTCCTCCAAATTTGTGTTTCTCCTCAGTCTGACAATGGAGGAGGCTCAGGACAGAAAAGTCAGTGTGAGCTTGCGAATGGGGAATTAAAGTGTTTGGCAACCAGGAGATCAGGTAGGCCCAGGTAGACTGAGCGAAACTGTTGTTTTCCGTACTGTAAGCAGTCTTGTTTTCCGCATTGTGTTCTAGATTGTCCGCTGGTAGGTTTGTAAGAAGCAAAGATATATGAGATCTTTTCATTTCAGGAGTGCGCAATAAGGCGGTTCAGATCAAAATTGCTCCATAATATTTTGACATTTTTGTAGTTCCCATATAGATATTTCAGGCAGTAAGCTAAATTGACTCTTAATGATCAAATAATTTATATGAATTATATTTGAAGTGGAGTTTATAAAACTACAGGTTTCACTGTTGGACTTATCCTTTATTCTGTGAATTTATTACAATGCAGAATTCCCTGTAGTTGCCCTGGAGTTTTGAATATAATTAACTTGTCTTCTTTGGTCCTCTTTCTTGCCACATGAACCGCAAAGTTTCAGCTAAAGGATTCCAGCATATCAAAGTAAGTCAGCAGGAAATTATTCCACAGAAATAAGCCAAGTTCCTCCAGGTATCTGTACTATTAAATACATTTAGAATTACACAATTGCACAATTATAGTTCACGTTCACGTTATAGGAGTAGGATTAGGCCATTCGGCCCATCAAGCCTAGTCTGCCATTCAATCATGGCTGATCTCTGCCTCCTAATCCAATTTTCCTGCCCTCTCCCAACTCTCGACACTCGTTCTAATCAAGAATTTGTCTATCTCTGCCTTAAAAATATGCACTGACTTGGCCACCACAGCCATCTGTGGCAACGAGCTCCACAGATTAAACACAGATTCTGACTAAAGGAGTTCCTCCTCACCCCCCTTTCTAAAAGAGCACCGTTTAATTCTGAGGCTATGACCTCTGGTCCTATACTCTCCCAAACATCCTTTCCACACCCACTCTATCAATGCCTTTCAATATTCTGTAAGTTTCAATGAGGTCCCCCCGCAACCTTCTCTACTCCAGCGAATACAGGCCCAGTGCTGTCAAATGCTCATCATATGTAAACCCACTCATTCCTGGAATCATTCTTATAAACCTCCTCTGGACCCTCTGCAGAGCCAGCACATCCTTCCTCAGATATGGGGCCCAGATTTGCTCACAGTATTCCAAATGCGGCTAGTAAGCATATTATGCCAAAGGCATCAAAATGACAAAATAACAGTGTCCATTTCACTCATGACCAGTTCAAATAGTTATTGTCAAAACATAAGCCAAGTATATGATGAATATGACTGCTGGCTATGTTACTTGAAATGGAATAAATGGGATAAGAAGTCAATGAACCATTATAATTTTTACACAAAAAGTTGGAGTAACTCAGCGGGTCGGGTCTCGACCTGAAGCGTCAACAATGCCTTTTCTCCAGAGATGCTCCCTAACCCGCTGAGTTACTCCAGCCTTTTGTGCCTATCTTTGGTTTCAACCAGCAACTGTGTTCCTCTCTACACATTAGGATTATGCACATTCTGCATTGTGATGGAGAGTGACACGGTTAATTCATAGACTAGGGTCCTGAATAAAGGAGACTTTGAAGGTATGAGATGGGAATTGGCCAGGATAGACTTGCAAATTATACTTAAAGGGTTGACAGTGGAGATGCAATGGGGAAGATTTAAAGACTGCATGGATGAACTCCAGATCTTGTTCGTCCCTGTTTGGCGAAAAAATAAAACTGGGAAGGCGGCTCAACCGTGGCTGACGAGTGAAGTCACGGATAGTGTTAAAGCCAAGGAAGAAGCATATAAATTGGCAAGAAGAAGCGGAAAACCAGAGGACTGGGAGAAAATTACTCAACAGAGGAGGACAAAGGGGTTAATTAAGAGGGGGGAAAGAGCAGGAAAGAAAGCTTGCGGGGAATATAAAAACTGACTCTAAAAGCATCTTTAGATATGTAAAAATGAAAAGATTAGTGAAGACGAATGTAGGTCCCTTACAATCAGAGACACGTGAATTTATAATGGGAAACAAGAAAATGGCAGAACAGTAAAATGAGTACTTTGGTTCTGTCTTCACTAAGGAAGACACAAATAATCTCCCGGAAATACTAGGGGACTGAGGATCTTGTGGGAGGGAGAAACTGAAGGGAATCCACATTAGTCAGGAAATGGTGTTCGATAAACTGTTGGAACTGAAGGCATATTAATCCCCAGGGCCTGATGGTCTGCATGCCAGAGTACTTAGGGAGATGGTCTTAGAAATTGTGGATGAATTGGTGATCATTTTTCAATGTTCTCTCGACTCTGGATCAGTTCCTGTGGACTGGAGGGTAGCAAATGTAACTCCATGTTTTAAGAAAGGGGAGAGAAAAAAACAGGGAATTATAGACCAGTTAGCCTTACATCGGTAGTGGGGAAGATGCTGGAGTCGATTATTAACGATGTAATAGCAGCGCATTTTGAAAGCAGTGGCGGGATCGGTCAGAATCCGCATGGATTTATGAAGGGGAAATCATGCTTGACTAATCTTTTCGAATTTTTTTGAGGATGTAACTAGTAGAATGGATAAGGGAGAGCCAGTGGATTCGGTGTATCTGGGATTTCAAAATGCCTTTGACAAGTTCCCACACAAGAGATTAGTGTACAAAATTAGATCACATGGTATTGGGAGTATGGTATTGACACTGGTTGGCAGACAGGAAGCAAAGAGTAGGAATTAACGGGTCATTTTCTGAATGGCAGGCAGTGACCAGTGGGGTGCCACAAGGCTCGGGTGCTGGGACTCCAGTTATTTATAATATATACTAGACCAAGTGCAGACCCGTTGGGTCTGTTCCCCCAATGTGCGGTTGTGGGGGTGGAGGCGGCATGCAGTGTCACAAACACCTAACTATCTCCCCCCCCCCCCCCCGCACTCACGCTAATTACCCCCCTTGATATTATATTAATATTATTAATTTGCTCCTTTTCCCCATAAACACCTTATCTACTGACGCATAGCCCCCAACTTGCAGTCACACCTAGAGAGGGGGGGAGGGGGCGGGGGTAGAGAGTGAGGGCAGAGAGAGAAGGGGCAGAGACAGAGAGAGAGACAGAGCCACAGAGAGAGGGGCAAGAGAGGAGAGGGGGGTGGAGTGGAGGAGAAGAGGGAGGGTGGGTGAGGGGGGGAAAGTGGGGGAGGAGAGAGAGAGGGTGAGAGTGAGGGGAGAGAGAGGGGTGGTGGCTGAGAGGGGAGTGAGGGGCAGAGGTGGGGAGCAGGGAGGGGGGTAGGGGGAGGGGGGGGAAGAGGGTAGGGGGTGTGTAGGGGAGGGGGTTTAGGGGAGGGAGGGAGGGGGATGGAGGGGAGGAGGGGGAGAAAAAGAGGGGGGAGAGAGAGGGGGGGGAGAGGGGAGTGGGGAGAGAGGGAGGGTGGGAGGAAGGGGAGAGAGCTGGGGAGGAGGGGGGAGAGGAGGGAGAGGGGGGGGGAGAGGAGAGAGAGAGAGGAGGGGGGAGAGAGGGGGGGAGAGGGGGGGGAGAGTTGGGGGGGGAGGAGGGGTGAGGGGGGGAGAGGAGAGAAGGGGAGGGGGGGGGAGAGGAGAGGGGGAGGAGAGGAGAGGGGGGTGAGGAGAGGGGGGAGAGAAGAGGGCAGGGAGAGGAGAGGGGGAGAGGATAGGAGGAGAGAGGAGAGGAGGGGGGAGGAGAGGGGGGGGGGAGAGGAAAGGCGGGGAGAACCTAAAAAACATTTTAGAACCAAAAAAGACACATTCTGCAAGCATTGTAGAACCAAAAGAGACAATTTTTGCAAACATTTTAGAACCAATAAACATTTTTTGCAAAGATTTTAGAACCAATAGACACATTCTGCAAGTTTTAGAACCACTAAGGACACTTACATTTGAGTTAACATGTGTTCAGTGTTATTCACAGCTCAGAGAAACATGACCCTCTGCCTTCCTCCAGCTTGCAGACACTGATTGAGGCACCACTTCCTGGTTTTATAGTCCCTCCCCCCTGCTGCCAGCAGGGGCAGCAGAGAGAATGGGGAATTTTGTAAAATCATTAATATCTCTGTCATTTTTCATCAACGGGAAAAATCCTCGGCACACATACGGCGGAGGGGGTCTCTGAGCAAGGTGGCCAAAAATGATGGCCGTAGGTGGCGGCGTTCTCTCGGAAATTGCAGCACAGATGGCCAAAACCGGTCAAGAACAGACTTTTAGTAATATTGATTAACGATTTAGATGTGGAAATTAAATGTAACATCTCTAATTTTGCAGATGACACAAAGCTGGGTGGCACAAAGGATGATACAAAGCTGGGTGGTAGTGTGAGCTATGAGGAGGATGCTATGAGGCTGCAGGGTGACTTGGATAGGTTGGATGAGTGGGCAGAAGCATGGCAGATGCAGTAGAATGGGGATAAATGTGAGGTTATCCACTTTGATGGCAAGAACAGGAAGGCAGATTATATCTGAATGGTGTCAGATTAGGAGAAGGGTAGGTGCAACAAGACCTGGGTGTGCTTGTACATCAGGCACTGAAAGTAAGCATGCAGGTACAGCACACAGTGAAGAAAGCTAATGGCATGTTGGCCTTCATTGCGAAAGGATTTGAGTTCAGGAACAAGGAGGTCCTACTACAGTTGTACAAGGCCATGGTGAGACCGCACCTGAAGTATTGTGTGCAATTTTGCTCTCCTAATTTGAGGAAGAAATTATTGCTATTGAGGGAGTGCATCGTAGGTTTGCCAGGTTAATTCCCAGGATGGTGGGACTGACATATGATGAAAGAATGGGTCAGCTGGGCTTGTATTAGCTGGAATTTAGATGGATGAGAGGGTATCTTATAGAAACATATATAAAATTCTTAGAGGATTAGACAGGGAAGATGCAGAAAAAATGTTCCCCATGTTGTTCAGAACAAGTTGTCACAGTTCAAGAATAAGGGGTAGGCCATTTAGGATTGAGATGAGGAAAATCTTTTTCACCCAGAGAGTTGTGAATCTGTGGAATTCTCTGCCACAGAAGGCAGTGGAGGCCAATTCACCGGATGTTTTCAAAAGAGTGAGATTTAGCTTTGAGGGCTAACGGAATTGAGGGATATGGGGAAAAAGCAGGAATGGGGCACTTTGGATGATCCATTTTGGATGATCGAAGGGCCGAATGGCCTACTCTTGCACCTATTTTCTATGTTTCTATACTAATTTTGAGATGTACACCAAAATTCTGCTGTGTCTTCCAAACCTTTAATTAATTAGCAGAGCAAAATACATCATGACAATAAAAAGAAATGGTAAAGAATAATGACCAGGTTTATTTTAAGGAATGCAATTATAGCTAAGGAAGTTTAAATCAGCAGATAGTGCAGAGTTTTATCTCAGCTGTTGCAAAACAGAAAATGTTTACGATGTCTCAATAGTTTCCCAATTACTTTTGGACCCAAGTTTATGATTAAAAGCTTTTCCTCAGAAATGTTCTTCACTGAAGCACTTGCAAAATTCAACCTTTACACTGTGGAGCACAATAAGTGCAGTGCGATACTACATTATGCTTGCTTTTAAAATTCATGCTGATAAAATGTCACCATCAATCTACTGTGAACTACATCATACAACGACAAACCAGAACTTAACAACAGCTTAGCTCGGTAAAGAAGCTTAGCTTCTATCAGTAACTTATAAATAATATTATTTTTAGGAAACCAACAATTTTGTCAGGGCAGGCAATGAGTAATTAATTCCACTGAAATGGTATGTGAACCAAAATGAATGTAATCTCCCAGGTACACACTTACTGTATGTCTTCCATACTTATTCCCTCCAGCCTTGCTTACTATCTCCACATTTAGTGTCTTATACAACTGCAACATGACCTCCCAACGTCTATACTCAATACTCTGACTGATGAAGGCCAGTGTGCCAAAAGTCTTTTTTTTCCTCCCCCATCTGACTCATCAGCCAATCCACCCCTCATCAGCTGGATCCACTATCATTTGTCAGCTCCTGTTTCATCTCTTTCCCTCTCCTCTTTCCACCAGGCATCTCTCCTCTGCTCCATTAGTCTGAAGAAGAGTCCTGACCCAAAATGTTGCCTGTCGGATTTCCTTTCACAGATGCTGCCTGACGTGCTGAGTTCCACCAGCAGTTTTATAGCTCAACATCGGGCATCCTAGTTGCACTTTCGGCTATATTGGTAAGTGCACATGCATGACACCTGACTCCCCAACTTCCGAGCTTAATCATGGGAAGAGATTACCAAGCAGAGAAAAAGATTTGAGGATGTGCTCAAAACTTCTTGAAGAAACTCCATTGACTCCTGGGAATCTCTTGTCAAGATATGCAGAACAGTATTGAAACTCAAGGCTGTGTATCGGCAGCACTTGAAGTAGTGTACAATCGGCAAAGGAGTGCACCACATCAACCACTCGAGGGTATGTCTGAAGAAGGGTCTTGACCTGAAACGTCACCATTCTCCAGAGATGCTGCCTGATCTGCTGAGTCACTCCAGCATTTTGTGTCTATCTTCGGTGTAAACCAGCATCAGCAGTTCCTTCCTACACTACTTGCCCACTCTGCCCCATCTGATGAAGAGTCTAAGATTCACATGTTCATCTCATCAACCACTTCAAAAACCGCGCCAAGAAGAAGGAAAATTAGTCGAGGTGAGGTATGACTTTGACGGATACTGAATAATATCTGTGATGCACAATGACAGACTGACATTGGTCAGTTTTAAACAAGCACTCTAGGTGGCCTTGCAGGGAATGTTTAAAATATATTACAGAGAACTTCTTCTGAATTGCAATCATCAGAGGAATCTTGGATCACAAAATGCCTTCAGGATCCAGTGAACAGCGGCATTTAGAGAAATTACGTTGCTAAGTAACAGGACACTTTTGAAAGGAAGGCTGCATGCTCTGTAGGCGAAGGACCACATTTTCGTGCAAGGCTCAGCAACCTGACACCTGCATCCCACACCCACGGATGCAACTCTTTCGTGAAGCATTTGAGGAGATACTGCCCCATATCCAGCAGCTGGGAAATATTTTAATGATAAAATAGCATTTGTGATAACCGTAGTATCACAGTATAGATTAGAAAACCCTTGTGGTTCGAACAACGGAAGGATTAGAAATAAAGGTCTGTTTTTGTTGTGCACTGTACAATTAGCTGATGGCATGGTAGCGCTAACTCCATTCTACTGCAGTACAATGGTGTTAAAGTATTGCCTGTTACCATGGGAAACCAACAGTGAGTAGGAGGCACTGGAGGGTCAGAGTCAACTCATTGTAGCTTCCAGACATGAACAACGTTTTTAATGAATACTAGACTGTGGGACCTGTTGGGTCCCAGTCACACGGGAGGGCTGGTCCCCCACGCAGTGGGGCGAGGGAGGAGGGTGTGGGTGGGAGATAGCTCAGAAATAAGATGGGGAAGAGCCATGGGGGAGAGGAGGGTATCATGGGAGGGGGGGGGGGGGGGGGCAGGAGCCAGCGAGGGGGACCAGAGGCGAAGGGGCTAGAGCTGGGGGGAGGTGCGCCCTGCCCCACCAGCGCGCGGTCCCGGCCCCACCAGCGCCGGGCCCCATACCAGGGCACGTTGGGCCGTCGGGTCACTGTTTGGATGGGGAAAAAAGATGGCGGTCTGAAATGGGGCAAAGGCCGCACTGAGTACCCATGGGGTGTCCTTTGTGATGCCTGTCTAGTAAAGACGACAAGTGGGAATGGGGCAAGGGGTGGGGCAAGTTGGGGGGGGGGGGGAAGCAGGGCAAGTGTCTGGGGAAGGTGGGCAAGTGAGTGTGGGGGGGGCGTGTGGGGCGTGGCGAGTGGGGGCGGGGCGAGTGTGGGGGGGGGGTGAGTGAGGGCGGGGTTAGTGGGACGGGGCGAGTGGGGGCGTGGCACGTGTTTTTTTTGTTTCAAACATCAATAGCGTAAAATATTCCATCAATCTGAACAAACTTGTTTAATTTACATCACAGGACAAAGGTGAGTAAGGTGGGCCAAAAATTATATGCTATCGTGTACCGTTTTTGTGCAAATACAAACCAGGCAAACAAATGGACAAACAAACAAGATGAAAGTTTTAGTAATAGAGATATGGGAGATTTCAACACAGAGTTACTGTGGTACACTGTTAAAGGCTAATTAAATATAATGCTTGTAAGAGTGCAGTTATGATCTGTAGAACCAAAGAGGATAAATGTCTAAAATATCCTGATTTTAAATTGTCTGACAATAATCTTAGTGTCTGTAATAAGGTAAAATATCCAGGGCATATTATTACAGAACAAATGATAGATGATGAGGATATTTATAGGCAACGACGCATGCTGTATGTACAGGCGAATATTCTCTTGCATAAATTTGGTGTGTGTGCAGATGTGGTGAAGATGTCGCTATTTAGAGCATACTGCACACCACTCTACACTGCGTACCTGTGGTCGAACTATGGAAAGACAAGTATGCAGAGACTTAAGGTGGCATATAACGATGCCATGAGAACACTGCTAAGGAAACCTAGATGGTGTAGTGCCAGTAATATGTTTGTGGCTGCAGGAGTCAGTACTTTTGAAGCTATCCTAAGAAATCACATGTATAAATTCATTTGCAGGATAAATGACTCTAAAAATGTAATTATTGTGGCCTTGTCAAACATAAGGGTTAGCACTACACGCTACGAATCCCAGCTGTGGAGACACTGGTATCGTTGACTCGTTGTAGGACATTGATCATCTTTTAATCTGGATTTTTAACTTATGTATTGTGGTTTAAAAATATATATAAATTATGATGTTTTTATAAGTGATATACCAAGATTTTATATGTATTTATGATATTTAATATGCAATGCATTTTTTATGTAATGTTGCCCCTTGTCTGGACCTCGAGTGCGTAATAAAGTTTATTATTATTATTATTGTTATTATTAGTCAAACTAAAAGTAACTTTAGTATTTTAATATGTTCATAAACAAATGAAAATCAAGTAACAAAATATTAAAACATAAAAAATTGAAATGAAAAGCAGAACTAAATCAAAACATAAAAACTACTTAAAACATTTTAAATGAGAACAAAAACTCGAAGTAAACAAGAGCAAAAGACAGACTACTGAGGAGCTCAGTGGATCAGGCAGCATCTGTGGAAGGAAAGGGGCTCAGCAAATTTCAGGTCGCAATCTTTCTTCAGATTGAACGTGAATGAATAAATGATACTTTATTATCTCATGTGACATGTCACAAGGAAATTCTTTGTAGTGAACGCCATACGTCAAGTCTGCAATGAGTCGCCACGTGGAGAGGGCCGGCAAAGTGACAAAGTGTTCAATGTAGTCTGGTCCCTCTTTGTACACAGTGCCTAAACTCCCCTCCCTGCCGGTTTCATGTCACCGTGCATATAACAAAGAAACATTCTTGATTCTTATTCCCCTTGATGCCTCACAAACCTTCTTATGGTATAATACTTTAAACTGAAAACAGAATCCACTGTGGTGGATGTTTATGTTAACTTTTATGTGGTTGTGTGTCTTGTTACTTTTCACTTAGTATGGCTGTATGGTAATTCAAATTTCCATGTACTTTAATTATTACATGTGACAATAAACTGACCTTGAGACCTTGAACCCTTGAAGATTCTGGACAAATGAATCCTGGTGACGTGGCTTTAGGTGATTCAGCATCGCTGCCATCATCAAGGGCATCTACACGAGGCGCTGCCTCAAGAAGACAGCACCAATTGTCATGGTTCTGCACTAACTGATCCATGTCCTCCTGTCAATGCTTGTAAATGCAGTAACACACAGATCATATACAATAATCAGAAATGCAATAAATTAATAGCGATTACACTCAGTAGCCATAATAGCATTGGTTGATTAACGGAACAAAAACATATGAATAGCTCAAACAGCATCAATCTACTCAGTTAATTAAGTGGATTGTTTCAATTATACTGCTGACTAAAGCACCTGGCCCACTTGGCAAACCTGAACGGAAACCTCTGGAGACTTTGCGCCCCACCCAAGGTTTCCGTGCGGTTCCCGAAGGTTTTTGTCAGTCTCCCTACCCGCTTCCACTACCTGCAACCTCCGGCAACCACCTGCAACCTCCGGGAACAATGGCAATGATTCAGAACAATGGCACATTGATTGTAGAGAGTACAAAAAGACATCCACAGTGTGCAGTTACAAGAGAAAGAGAATATCATTTAGTGTAAGATAAAGTCCAGTAAATTCCGATTAAAGATAGTTCCAGGGTTAGAGGCGGAGGTGATAGCAGGAACCTGATTAGGTGGGGGTGATGAGCAAATGGAACCCAGTGGGACAGAGGGTGGGGATGAGGATGTGAGGTGATAGTGTGGCATGTGATGGGCAGGAGATGATGGCAAATTCAACCAGGTGGGTTGGGGGCGATCGGTAGGACAGAGGTGGGCAGGTGATAGTTGGAACCAGATGGGAAGGGAATTATGGCAGATTGAACCGTGCAGAGGAGGGGAATGGGAGAGATGAACTAAGGAAGACAAAAACAATTTTGATGGATGAGTTTGTTTGGGAGGAAAACACTAGAGGGTGTGTGTTACCTGGAAATGGAAAATCCAAGGTACCTGCCATTGGATTGCAAACTGCACAAGCAGATATACTAGCTTATGATGCCTGTTTATCTCAACAGAGAGAAGATTTCTGTGCAATCCTATTACAGTCGACCATACCCAACATACTACACGTAAGCTTTCACACAACAAATTTTGCAGAATTCAGAAGTTCAGATGAATACTTCTAAAAAATGGAGATATAGACACAAAAAGCTGGAGTAACTCAGCGCAGCATCTCTGGAGAGAAGGAACGCGTGATGTTTCGGGTCGAGACCCTTCTTCAGACACATAAAATGGAGATCAGGTTTCAATACACCAGTGCCATTTTGATGATTTATCAGAATTATTTGTTCGAGCAACATACAGTTCCAAGTTTTCCCTTTGTGATATATAATGAACTTTTATCCACCATGAGCGGGGTGGGAGATTGCAACCTTCACCTGCTCCACCCTGTTTTGACTAATGCAATCAACCCGACGTGCACAAGCAATAGATCAAATAGAACAACTTTAGGCTGTGCACGCCATACACAAGAAGAAGAAGATTCACCATGAGCAATGCCTCCAGTCTTTATTAATCGCCCAGAATATGGGAGCAAGAAGAGAAATTGTGTTGAAGAGGGGAGGAAGAATAAGGAAGCAAGCAACTTTCACTGAGTTAAAGTAAATATTTATGGAATTTCCATGAGCTTTAGCAATGGAGCGAAGGAAATAGACAACGTTTCGGGCCGAAACCCTTCTTCAGACTGATGGTTGGGGGGGGGAGAGAAGAAAGGAAGGAGGAAGGAGGGAGGAGGAGGAGGAGGAGGAGGAGGAGGAGGAGGAGGAGGGGGAGGAGGAGGAGGAGGGGGGAGGAGGAGGAGGAGGAGGAGGAGGAGGAGCACGAGGGCTGTGGGAGAGGTAGGAAGGGGAGGAGACAGCAAGGGCTAGCAAAATTGGGAGAATTCAATGTTCATGCCCCCAGGATGCAGACCACCCAAGCGGAATATGAGGTGCTGTTCCTCCAATTTCCGGTGTTGCTCACTCTGGCCATGGAGGAGGCCCAGGACAGAGAGGTTGGATACGGAATGGGAGGGGGAGTTGAAGTGCTGAGCCACCGGGAGGTCAGCTTGGTTAATGCGGACCGAGTGGAGGTGTTCGGCGAAACGGTCGCCAAGCCTGCGCTTGGTCTCACCGATGTAGATTGATGTTGATGTTGATGCTGCTGCACCCACTGAGTTTCTCCAGCATTTTGTATACCTTTGATTTTCCAGCATCAGCAAATGACAAATGTTGGGACAGATTTTCATCATGTAGTTGGCCATCAAATATCACTCTAGATTGAACCCAGATAAAATTCAGGGGAGGAGGATTGCGTGGTTGAGGCAGATCTGACGTTCCATCATTCACCAGATTCCATAACTGGTGACATCTTTCCGACCCGTGCACCTTACAACTAATTATATAGAAGAAGGAAATGTTCCCCTATGCAAGGCCTGTAAGTACCAGAATCTATGACCAATCTGCTTCGCCGAGCAGCAATACACCTCAGAAATTCCAGTTCCTATCTTGGATTAGTGATGGGTTCACTGAGGGAGACCCACTGTTTATTACCCATTCAACTACCATCGGTGCAATAAATGGACTGTGCTGCAAATCTATCCTTGCACTTCAAAATTCCCCAGATCATTCCAACCGCTGCTTTATCCCTGATGGGTGTTGTTTCTTCAAAAGAAGCTGTCTCAAAGAAAGACACAGTGCTGAAGCAGCTCAGCGGGTTAGACCTGGAGAACATGAAGAGGTGCCTTTTTTTGGTCGGGACCCATCGTCAGATCTCTACTGCACTCACACCTCACCAAGTTGCAAGTTCACCATGATGTAGAGCTCTTCTTCTGTGCCTCTGACTCTGGATCCTTTTCTATCATAAGGAGTCCTCACCTCCTGGTAACAACCCGTCCTGCCGTCTCCAACATTCCTTATTATGAGGAAGGATCCTGATCCAAAACCTAGCATCTGAAGAAGAGTCTCGACCCGAAACATCACCCATTCCTTCTCCACAGAGATGCTGCCTGTCCCGCTAAGTTACTATCGACCATCGACGCCCTACACCTAGCCTGGTGTGGTTAGCAATATACTGGCTGTCAAAACAAAGATGGTAAAGGTATTTGCTACAAAGTTTGATCTCAGCGTGGATGCCAACACTCTCAGTGACTACTTAAAAATGAAACTGGGTCGGGAAGTGATATGTAGAAAAATAGAGACAACACAGAGTAGATTCAGCTCCTTCTGTGTCACCGCTGAATGTAATGATGTGGCAGAGCTGTACGATCCGCAGCTTTGGCCCGCTGGGTCTTTTGTCCGACGCTATTATGAGCCTCGTCGCCTTAGAGGAGCAGACTGGTCTGGTCCAGAGGATGCCCCTTGCTCTCAGGATGAGGAGCTGCTGCACGGTAACGATGCTGGGGTGCCTGTCGCATCTGTGGGCGAGGATGGGATGAAGGCCAGCTGTTCCGCAGGGAGCGACAAAACACATTAAATGCATGTTGTTTCATAAAACACTCGCGGTTTGCGAGTAGGACATTCTGCTACTGATAGATCAAGACGTTTGGTGGTGGACACACTGCTAGACCAATGTGACATTCTGTGCCTGCAAGAAACCTGGATGGCGAAACAAGATCTGGATAAGTTGCACACTCTACACATGAACTTCCATGGGGCTGGAGAGTACGAGGCTGGTTCGAGGTAGGATAGCTGGTGGTGTAGCTATACTGTGGAACATCAAATATGATTCACTGGTGAAGGTGGTGCGTCTAAATGTTGACTGGGCCATAGGGCTGGAGTATAATTATAATGGAAAGAAATTTACTGTCTTAAATGTTTATACACCGTATGAATCATATGAGCATGAGGACGAATTTCTGGACAGGTTAGCTTTTATTCAGTCCTTCATAGAGGTCAACAGCTCATCCTGTGTCTACGTCATGGGTGATTTTAATGCTGACATGTCAGATAGCAAATCTTTATTTGCAGCACACCTACAGCAGTTTTGTAATGAGTCTAAACTAATTCTATCGAGTAAAGCTCTGTTGCCTGACACAAGTTTTACCTATGTTAGTGAGGCGTGGCACACAGCATCTCGGCTAGACCATATTGTGACCACAGCTGATGCTCATGCCACACTGGGAAATGTGGAGATTTGTTATGAACTTGCCACCTCTGATCACATACCTATTGCTGCACGGTTAAATGTTGAGAATGTCCCCCTGCTGTCCAGTAATAATAATGTTGCTTCCTCAAGTAAACTGGACTGGTCAAAACTGAGCAGAGAGGTTATGGCTGGATATTCACTGCGAACGGACAGTTTTTTAAATAATATTACATTGCCTCAAGAGGCCCTAATGTGCTCAGATATGAATTGTAAGGATGTGCAACATGCTGAAAAACTCTGTGCCATGTATGATGTTATTGTGAAATGTCTCAATGCCTCCAGTGATCCCTTTTGTAAAAGCAGATGTAAGGTACCCAACATCAGACCTGGGTGGAATGAGTTTGTGAATGAGCAGTACGCTGAGGCAAGAGAGGCCTTTAGACTCTGGTCAGAGGCAGGTAGGCCTAGACAGGGGGCATTGCTAGATATGAAAAAACGCACAAACAAATGCACTTCGTGTTATTAAGAAAAATGAAAACACAATGAGAGCAGACTCGCTTGCCAGAAAGCTACAGAACAACAACCTTACTAACTTCTGGAAAGAGGTCAAAGTAATGAATAACAATAAAACACCCCTACCGTCTGACATTGAAGGTGTTAGTAGCCCAGAAAAAATAGCTGAGATTTGGCGTGAGCACTACTGTAACCTTTTTAATTGTGTTAAAAGTAACCCAGTTAGAATCAATCATGAACATATTGATCTCTCAGCAGATATGATAGTTAGGGCAGCAGATGTCTATGATGCCATTAACATGTTGGATAACAACAAAGCCTGTGGTATGGACTGCATTACTGCAGAACATCTAAAATATGCCAGCTATAAGCTCTGCCCCTTGCTTTCCATGTGCTTTAATGGTTGTTTGGTTCATGGTGTCTTGCCAAATGATATTATGTCTGTAATGTTAGTGCCTGTGATTAAAGACAAGGCTGGTAGGCTCAACAGTATTGACAATTATCGACCTATTGCATTAGCCAGTATCTTGTCTAAAGTACTGGAGAGAATACTGTTGACAAAGCTAGAAATGTATGTCCTTACTAATGACAATCAGTTTGGGTTCAAAAAGAAAGCATGGAACACTGACCTGTGTCGGATTTCGGACATTAAAGAGATTGTGTTCAGGTAATGGAGCCTGAATTCGTAGATCTGTATTTTTAGTTTATTGATGCTGCCAAGGCATTTGATAGAATTAATCATGACTCATTGTTTGTAAAATTGTCTAGTATAGTTTGGAGGCCCCCTAAATTTTAGTGTGGTGGTTTAGTGTTTTGGGGTGCCCATCAAACGTTTAAGGTTAAATGGGACAATGGTCGAAAACACTCCAAACATAGAAATTAGGTGCAGGAGTAGGCCATTCGGCCCTTCGAGCCTGGCACCGACCCCGGCAAATATGATCATGGCTGATCATCCAAATCAGTAGCCCCGTACCTGCCTTCTCTCCATCCCTCTGATCCGGGAATGTCGGCCACAAGGGCCACATCTAAACTCCCTCTTGGGATACCAGCGGGGATGGGCTGGCCTCGGGTACCCCGTGCGGCAGAGAGTTCCGGAGATTCACGACACACAACATGTGAAAAAGTCGCTGGATTCTCAGCCTCGGAGGTTTTAAAGGGCGGCCCGGTTATCCTCCAACCCCGGCTGTGACCCCTGGTCCTGGCTTCCCCAAATCCAGCGACGCTTCCTGCATGTTGTGTGCCGGCGGCCACACCGCTCCGGAATTTTGTACGGTTTCTATAAGATCCCCTGCTCGCTCCTCCTAAATTCTAGAGAGTATAAATCAGGTCTATCCAGTCTTTCTTCATAAGACAGTCCTGACATCCCAGGAATCAGTCTGGTGAACCGTCTCTGCACTCCCTCTATGGCAATAATGTCCTTGCTCAGATTTGGAGACCAAAACTGTACGCAATACTCCAGGTGTGGTCTCACCAAGACCCTGTACAACTGCAGTAGAACCTCCCTGCTCCTATACTCAAATCCTTTTGCAATGAAAGCTAACATACCATTCGCTTTCTTCACTGCCTGCTGCACCTGCATGCCTACTTTCAATGACTGGTTTACCCTGACACCCAGGTCTCGCTGCATCTCCCCTTTTGCTAGTCGGCCACCATTTAGATGATAGTCTGCTTTCCAGTTTTTACCACCAATATTGATAACCTCACATTTATCCACATTATACTGGATCTGCCAAACATTTGCCCACTCACCCAGCCTATCCAAGTCACCTTGCAGTCTCCTAGCATCCTCCTCACAGCTAACACTACCCCCCAGCTTAGTGTCATCCGCAAACTTGGAGATATTGCCTTCAATTCCCTCATCCAGATCATTAATATATATTGTAAATAGCTGGGGTCCCAGCACTGAGCCTTGCGGTACCCCACTAGTCACTGCCTGCCATTGTGAAAAGGACCCGTTTACTCCTACTCTTTGCTTCCTGTTTGCCAGCCAGTTCTCTATCCACATCAATACTGAACCCCCAATGCCGTATCTGCTCCATTCTGTGTTAGTAACGGAGTGCGGCAAGGAGGAATTTTGTCTCCTATTTTATTTAATGTTTATATGGACGAATTGTCAAATCAGTTAAATAGGTTAAAAACTGGCTGTCTTGTGGGCAACACTATTGTTAATCATCTGATGTATGCAGACAACCTGGTCCTGCTCTGTCCATATAGTGCTGGGCTGCAGCAGATGCTGAAGGTGTGCTCTCAGTATGGCCTTGATTATGACATAAAGTATAACGCTAAGAAAAGCCGCATAATGGTAGTTAGAAGCGCTGAGGACAGGGAATCAACTTTTCCGACCTTTTATTTGTCAGACAGTCCTCTAACTGTGTGTGAGGAAATTAAATACTTAGGTCATGTCATATCTGATGACTGGACGGATGACAAAGACCTCTACCGACAGCGCTGTAAAATTTATTTTCAAGCTCACATACTTATAAGGAAGTTTTCTATGTGCTCTGACCATGTGAAGTGTTCCTTGTTCAGAACCTACATCACACCGTTATATACTGCTCAATTGTGGTCTAACTATAAGAAAAAGAGTATGCAGAGGCTCAAGGTAGCATACAATGATGCAATGAGGTTGCTGCTTCATGTCTCTAGGTGGCATAGTGCCAGTCAATTGTTTGTGTCCACTAGAGTGCCAACCTGTGAGGCACTCTTAAGACAGCTGATGTTTAGTTTTATGTGTCGCCTGGACAAGTCAGAGAACCACAGAACTGAAGCCCTAGTCAGCCCTCTGAAAAGCTGCTATAGATTCACTTCTAGGCTAAGATGGCATTGGTGCAATAGCTTATATATCTTATAGGCTAATATGCAATTTTGTATGTATTTTTTGTATCTCCTTATACTGTATGATGTGTTATATGGACCTGTGTCTGAAATAAAAGCTTTATTATTACTCACACATTTTGCGTCTATCTTCGGTTTAAACCAGCATCTGCAGTTCCTTCCTACACACTCTGTATCTATGTTCCCCATGGGTGCTGCCTGACCCGTTGAGTTACTCCAGCACTTTGTTTCTTTTTTTGAAAACCAGCACTTGCAGTTCCTTGTTCCTGCAATCTTAAAGAAGTTGGGTGGCTAATTAATTCATAGATTCAATTGGAGGTAGGGTTAAATTAAGGTTGCCTATATTGATGAGTTAATAAATAGAAGCTGAGCATTGTATTCCCTCATACGTCTGTAAGTTGTACAGAGGGAGATTCGTGTTCTATTAGGAAACTATGATTCTGAACTTGTCAGTGTTTACTTGACCAGGGGTGCAGCCAGGAAGGTTGAATTCACCATCTGGTATCAGAATAGGTATTGGGTGTTTGAGGGGGCGGTGGTGGGAGGCAGGTTAGGAAAGAAAAGTTGACATATCTGAAAGCAAGCAGCCATGGCTTAAAATTACATGTGAATTGCTTTCATGCGAGAAGTCTAGTATAAAATCTCAATGCAGCAATTTTTGTTGTTAACGGACTGCGATGATGGCCTATTTTATTTGGTCTCAAATAAGTACAGTTTTTTTGGTTTACGATACTTTAATAATTTAGGAAACAAGAACGGTAAAAAATATCCACAGATGACAATATCCACCATCCTTTATTTTTATCAATCCTCTAAGCTAGGTATGAAACATCATCCTTACCTCTGCTAGACACAAAATCGTGGAGTAACTCAGTGGGACAGGGAGCAAATCTGGAGAGAAGGAATGGGTGACGTTTTGGATCGAGACCCTTCTTCAGTCTCTCCAGAGATGTTGCCTGTCCCGCTGTGTTACTCCAGCTTTTTGTGTCTATCTTCCGTTTAAACCAGCATCTGCAGTTCCTTCCGTTGCATACAGTTTTGGTCTCCTAATCTGAGCAAAGACATTCTTGCCATAGAGGGAGTACAGAGAAGGTTCACCAGACTGATTCCTGGGATGTCAGGACTTACATATGAAGAAATATTGGATAGACTTGGCTTGTACTCGCTAGAATTTAGAAGATTGAGGGGGGATCTTATAGAAACTTACACAATTCTTAAGTGGTTGGACAGGCTAGATGCAGGAAGATTGTTCCCGATGTTGGGGAAGTCAAGGACAAGGGGTCACAGTTTGAGGATAAGGAGGAAGTCATGAGATGAGAGATGAGAAAAAAACATTCACACGGAGAGTGGTTAATCTGTTGAATTTTACTTCGGAGTCACGTGAGTGATTCCGTGAAGATCCCAGCCCAGTGCGCAGGTGCGGCATTATCGCACAGCTGTGCAACGCGGCCAGCGGGAGTCGGCAGCTCCCGCATCCAAGGACGTGAGGTAAGTACTTACCTTAATCGGGCCTTGTGGTTTTTTTGCTCCAGGGGGAGCAAAGTAGAGAGGAAGCGGCCCCCGTTCGACTCCAGTGAAGGAGCCGACAGT
This sequence comes from Leucoraja erinaceus, assembly GCF_028641065.1. Taxonomy (NCBI): domain Eukaryota; kingdom Metazoa; phylum Chordata; class Chondrichthyes; order Rajiformes; family Rajidae; genus Leucoraja; species Leucoraja erinaceus. The sequence continues at coordinate 35,925,366 of NC_073396.1, forward strand.
GGAGGGGGAAAGGCGCTAACGGGACCGCACAGGCTGCGGACCGCTGCAGGGAGCTGCGCTGATGCCGGTCCATTGAACAGCTGTTTGATTAACAGCAACGGACCGGCGGGAAATTTAAAAACCCGACCGGCAGCCCAGCAGACCCCTGACAAGGAGAATCGCCGCCCGGGAACCGCTACAATGCCGCCTGAAAAACGGCAGGCAGCCTCTACATACAGGTAAGACAAAAATCTTACCAATTTACAGGTTCTACAGGAGCCAACTTCCTCCAAAACTGGAACAGGTTGGAGACAGCAAAAATAAGAATGTCTGTCTCCCCAAGCCAGAGGAGGTCATGGAGTTCAAAACCTCCAGGAAAAAAGGGGCACTGGCTGAATGCCAAGGGAGCTGACACTCCTACCCCAGTGCTATTGCACTAGCCATCTCCCTTGACGAGGGATTGATGCAACAGCGGAGTTTGAGCTATGCCTCCTCCAATTTATAGCACACCCTTTTGCTCCCTCTTTTGAGGCTAGCTAAGGAGGCCAGGGCTGGGCTGGCTTAAACGCTGGGCAGGTGGACGAGAACAGCAGTATGCCAGGGGAGCAGGATCAGGAAGAGCTACTGGGTGTCGTGGGCCACTACATGGCTCCTCCACGCGACCATCTTCCCAACAAAGCCCTGCAGGAGCAGGCCTTTCTAGAGGCAAATCCGCAGGCAGCTGGGTCAGCAGACTCGCAGACAAGAGCTAAAAGCAGCGAATTCTGAAGCTCCTAACAGAAGGGTCAAGATGTTACCGCCTTTGCTCGTTTTCCACGGATCATACTCACCTGGCAGGCGAGACGCCATGATCACCAAGGTGGTTCTCCCAGGATGAGACTATCCCGTTGCACTACCAGGGTGCTGACGCCTAAGATGTTCCCAAATTTGGGATACTCGACTGAACAATGGTGCATATAAGACCTGCCCGCAACCCCAAATATACGGGGCTATGCAAACCGCTGCTGCGGGAAGAGAGGCAGCTAAACCTGTGCGCCTCATGAGGGCAGGCCATGGAACGAGCAGGACATCGCATCCAACACCCAGCTGGCAGCACCCCTCGGCATCCACCAGCAATATCAAACAAGGACTGGTGAAAGCCTGGCGACCGCTTCACATTACCCCCAAAGTTCTTTTTAGACAGGGGCCCAGAGCGGAGCCGTGGGAAAATGCGCCGCCCCACCGACAGCACCAGCATACCAGCAAACTAGGCCTTCATGAAAAAACAATAAACATGGAGGTAGGTAGTCTGGTTCCTCCCAGTTTACACTAAATAAGGGTGTTCTACTAACTGCGGGGGGGGGCATTTACACTTGTTGATAAAGCATGGGATGCTGTCACAAATAACTAAAATATACTCAACAGTATTAGTGGATAAAAACGAATTCAAATTGGGCATATTACCGCCAGTTCAGCAATGCGCCCAAAGGGCATTTTCTCCCTCTAAGAAAGAGAAGTGAGAAGGTCAAGCTGAACTAGAAAGGCTCATTACTAAACGGATCATGGGAGTAAACATGAACCATTGGAATTTGTATCGAATATATTCACCAAAACTACAAAAGATGGTGAATGTAGCATCATCATTGATCTAATATCACTAAATAAATCTGTTGAGTATATACACTTTAAGATGGAGACGGGTTTTTGTCACTGCCAGACATCTGATCTCCAAAGGATACCTATGGGGAGCATTGATATGGAAGATGCTAACTATCTTATACCCATACACTAGGATCATTATAGATACCTAAAAAAAAAAAAACCCTGGTATACCCATGTATGGGATATTGGTGTGATATTGACATATCTCAGAGAATGGCACCAGCCAGATCCCTCAGCTTGCTCAATCTATGTTAAAAACGCTCATGCTTATGGCTCTCGTACACGCTCACAGAGTCCAGTCACTCCATAAAACTAGACTGGATAACATGGTGATTACCCCAGACGCATCACGTTCATATTCTAGGTCTGGTAAAAATCTAACTCGCAGGTATATGGGACTAGGCGAGATTATGAGTTCGGCACGGACTAGTAGGGTCGAGATCGCCTGTGCTTTCCGTGCTGTAATCGTTATATGGCTATATGGACCAGGAACGCCCAATTCACTGGTGGGATTCCGGGCCTACCCACCAGAGTCCAGGTTGAGTGTGGTGACCCATCTACTACAATATATAGACACAACCCACAATCTTAGAGGGAGAGGAAAGCCTATGGGTCAACCACAGAAACCCCAAGACGGGGTACGAGCCAACCACTCCAAGGTGGCTCAAACAGGTACTGAAAGCTGCCGGAATAGCTAATAATACATTTTAATCCCATTCCACTAGGGCAGCATTGATATCAGCGGCTGAACGAATGGACATCCCGATTGACCACATTCTCAATACGGCAGAATGGTCAAGGGAACGACGTTCAGAACATTTTTTATTATAAACCGTTGATAAACCTGATTTAATTGCAGAAAGAATATTACAAACTGCAATATTAATTTAAGCTCAGGGGAGCTCTTTATGTTGCTATTGTTAGCAAATACCTTTCTGTTTCTTGTGAAAGCAGATCCACTGGTTGATTACGATAACACTTCCTCCCTCAAAAACTTCGGCAGTGAGTGAAATTAAAAACTGTTACACGGTTTGAAATCACAGACCTTTGAAGTCTTCACGGAATCACTCACGTGACTCCGAAGTAAAATAGTAAGATTAAACGAGTACTTACCAGTATGAAGTTTGATCTGTATTTTATGAGGAGTTACGGTGAGGTATTACGTGCCCTCCGCTCCCACCCTCAATATATAGATCAAACTAATAAACTGATGTCTCATGATCTTTACTATCTTACTTCAAATATTGTGTCTATCCTGTGATTTCACACAGCTGCTTCGAAATATGCCGCACCTGCGCACTGGGCTGGGATCTTCACGTAATACCTCACCGTAACTCCTCATAAAATACAGATCAAACTTCATACTGGTAAGTACTCATTTAATCTTACTATTCTCTGCCACAGAAGGTGGTTGAGGCCAGTTCATTGGCTATATTTAAGAGGGGGTTAGATGTGGTCCTTGTGGCTAAAGGGATCTGGGGGTATGGAGAGAAGGAACGTACTGGATACTGAGTTGGATGATCAGCCATGATCATATTGAATGGCGGTGCAGGCTCGAAGGGCCGAATGGCCTACTCCTGCACCTATTTTCCATATTTCTGTGTTTCTTCCAACACATTTTGTCCTAACCTTTGTTCTCACTTTCTGTTGTTATTGTGATGGTAGTATTTTCCGTCAATGTAAAATTCTTCAAATCCATCCTCTCTTTGACTTCCTCAAATAATCTGGCATGGAGAAAAGGCTCACAAAACAATTGTGTTTCGTTTATAATTTTTTCTTAATATTTTCACCTTGCAGAGGATGAAGAGAGGACTGATGTGTGTGAGGTTACGTCTGCTCTCAGTTATACTTTCAGGGTGTCACCTGGTCTGGATGCACGTGTTAAACCAAACAGAGCGTTGCTCTGTAGATAGACACAAAATGCTGGAGTAACTCAGCGGGACAGGCAGCATCTCCGGAGAGAAGGAATGGGTGACGTTTCAGGTTGAGACCCTCTGTTACTACCAGTGCTGAAAGAAGTGCCTGTAAATCTGAAACAAAACTCGATCTTCATAGAAAGGAACTGAAACAGTAATGGCACCATTGATAAGTTATAGGAACGTTGGAAATTGTCCAACATTAGTTTTCAGGAGAGCAAAACCTTTTATAAGTCAGTTTCATTCTTTACAGCGACAAAAAGCTATTAAAATGTTCAGGTGTCATTACTTTATCCATTTGTTCTTGTATGCCGAAATATTGCTTCTTAATTTATGGAAGATCAGCGTTCTAGAATTCCAAGTTGTTGATGTTGAAATTCTAGTTGAATTTTAACATTTTAACTACTTATTTTAGTGATTTATCTATGAACTTCTGATTATCTTATGAATTTCCGTGAAAATATTGGGTTTTATTGTGGTAATCAGTATGGCTTCCTTTGAAATGAAATGGTAATTAATAGCGTTACATTGTATTTCAAGTTCAAGTTCAAGTGAGTTCATTGTCATGTGTCCCTGTATAGGACAATGAAATTCTTGCTTTGCTTCAGCACACAGAACATTGTAGGCAATTACTACAAAACAGATCTGTGTGTCCATATACCATAATATAAATATATACACACATGAATAAATAAACTGATAAAGTGCAAATAACAGATAATGGGTTATTAATAATCAGAGTTTTGTCTGAGCCAGGTTTAATACCCTGATGGCTGTGGGGAAGTAGCTATTCCTGAACCTGGTTGTTGCAGTCTTCAGGCTCCTGTACCTTCTACCTGAAGGTAGCAGGGAGATGAGTGTGTGGCCAGGATGGTGTGGGTCTTTGATGATACTGCCAGCCTTTTTGAGGCAGCGACTGCGATAAATCCCCTCGATGGAAGGAAGGTCAGAGCCGATGATGGACTGGGCAGTGTTTACTACTTTTTGTAGTCTTTTCCTCTCCAGGGCGCTCAAGTTGCTGAACCAAGCCATGATGCAACCGGTCAGCATGCCCTCTACTGTGCACCTGTAGAAGTTAGAGAGAGTCCTCCTTCACAAACCGACTCTCCGTAATCTTCTCAGGAAGTAGAGGCGCTGATGAGCTTTCTTGATGATTGTATTAGTGTTCCTGGACCAGGAAAGATCTTCAGAGATGTGTGCGCCCAGGAATTTGAAGCTCTTGACCCTTTCAACCATCGACCCTTTGATATAAACAGGGCTGTGGGGCCCCATCCTACTCTTTCCAAAGTCCACAATCAGATCATTGGTTTTGCTGGTGTTGAGGGCCAGGTTATTGCGCTGGCACCATATGGACAGTTGCTCGATCTCTCTTCTATACTCTGACTCATCCCCATCAGTGATACGTCCCACAACAGTGGTGTCATCAGCGAGCTTGATGATGGAGTTCACAGTGTGACCGGCTACGCAGTCATGCATATAGAGTGAGTACAGCAAGGGGCTGAGCACGCAGCCTTGAGGTGCTCCCAGGCTGATTGTTATCGCGGCTAATACATTTCCACCAATACGAACAGACTGTGGTCTGTGAATGAGGAAGTCGAGGATCCAATTGCAGAGGGATTTAGTTAACCATTTTGACCTTCACAAAGGCAGATTGCTTTATTTATGACTGGTATCTCCAGGTATTCAGACCTTTCTGTGACAGTTTATATTTCAAGGGGATAACAGGTAATGTTGTTTACAGTTCAGTATTTGTTGGATACCATATCTCATTCAGTTACCACTGCAGAATACACAATAGACATTTCTGGGTAATATCATCTCTACCTTGTTTATCAATTTCAGATTTATTTTTGTTTGCAAATGTATTCCTTAACACACCTACAGAGTGGGAAATTGCATTTGTTAAGGTGGAGATATCATGGACAAGTAACTTTGTGTTATTCTATCTTAATGGATTTTCCGTCGTGACTTAGACATGGCATTAGAGTAACAGCTATATTGCAGAACGTAAATCTTTAAATTTGCTACGGGCAGCTTGTGGAACATTATTTTAATGGGAATTTCAAGCTACAGTACATTTAAAATTTGTCTTGACCTACCATAAACATAAATTATATTCTTTTCAATTTTTAAAAATACATTGTGCAGCAAAATTAGATTATACCTCTTAGATTTAATCCTTCACGAGGCTTGGGAATTAAACTGCAAATACCTGATCTATGGTGTGTAGGAAGGAACTGCAGATGTTGGTTTAAACCGAAGATAGACACAAATGGTGGAGTAATTCAGCGGGACAGGCAGCATCTCTGGATAGAAGGAATGGGTGATGTTTTGGGTCGAGACCGAAGAAGGGTCTCAACCTGAAACATCACCCATTCAGAGATCCAAAGATGCTGCCTGTCCTGCTGAGTTACTCCAGCATTTGTGTCTATCCTGATCTATGGTAGTTGAGCTTCATGTTCTCCTGAGATTCTACATATTCCCCTTCTTCATATTCTCCTAGAGAAAAAAATGATTTTGGATTGTTTCTTGTTTATATTCTTCTTCTCATTAAAAAAACTGATAATGGTCTTCAGTTAGTTTAAGCACTCTTGTAATTGGGACAGATTAACTGTGAGTCTTTGGTGCATATTTGCAGGTGGAATAGTCACTCTTTTATGGGGTTAGGGAATACCAAAACATGTAAGTGACTTATTTTTAAGGGAAGTAAATCCAGAATTTGTGGTGAGGTGAGTGAGTGTTCCACGCAACCTGAGAATCCATTAATGAGTTTTTCTTTGAATTCATCATCATAACTTTCTGGAATAGGAACCTAGCATTTGTCAGCTCATCCCATAAGAAACACGAGCCAAATATTTAACCCAAGTGGCACCTTTCTCTTAAAAATAAGTCACGTACATTGTTTGGTTCATACAGTACACTTTGCTGATTGGGAAATTAAATTTCTCCCAATTAGAAGAGTGCATATAACCCTTCTTCCCGCCCCCTCCAACCCCTACATCAGTCTGAAGAAGGGTCTCGATCCGAAACATCGCCTATTCATTCGCTCCATAGATGCTGCCCCATCCGCTGAGTTTCTCCATCATTTTTGTCTACCTTCGATTTTTCCAGCATCTGCAGTTCCTTCTTAAACATCTGCAGTTCCTTCTTAAATATTACTGAAGATCACTATCAGCTTTTTAAAATAATAATAATTGTTATTATGATTAATAATAATAATAATAATAATAATAATAATAATAATAATAATAATAATAATATTATTATTATTATTACAGGCACCTTGTGGTTTACATTTACTTGATTTATGCAATAAGGCGCTTTAGAATAATGCACTTGTGTAATCACTACCGAAATTTAATTTATGTGATCCTATTTTTGGATTACTGTGCTCACATTCATGCCGTATGGCAGCGTAGGCATGTGCGGGGCCTGGCATATATTTGATTTACGTGCTTTACGAATTACACACTGCTATTCAAGCACTAGCTTCAGCGTAAAACGTGAGGTGCCTGTATAAAAAAGAAGCAAGAATACAATTTATTATTTTACCAACACGTAGACTGTCCATTTCCCCCTCCATGACATTATCTGATGCCACCTGGTCTCAACTCATCTGCTGCTGAAACCTCTATCCAGGCCATGAAAGTTTAAATGCAACCCACGTCAGATCTTTAGTTCCGCCATCTGTACCACTGCAGTCATCCAAAACGTTGCTGCCTGTGTCCCAACTCGCAGCAAACTTTATCTGCCCACTAAAGACAATAGTTAGTGTGCTTGACGTGCCTCACTGGCCATCCTCACCTGTCGTATAGCCCTGCAGACCCAGCCTATATACAGCCTCCCAGTGATCGTGAGGCCTTGCTTCTGTGGCTGACACAAAGTTAGTTTCCCGAGTGCAAACGAGTACAAAAATATACATACAGCCCAAATCTTTTGTTATTTTTTTTACAAATTTCACACAGTTATGGCCTGAATGCAGGGGTGGAAACAAGGATTTATACCTCTTTCGTCAAATAGTGTGTAAAAGGCTTCAGATATGTTCAAACTTTTATTTTGACTGGTTTGTGTATTCCGCCTCTCCCAGACACTGCTCAACCTTTGACACTTCATACTGGAGGACCTTTGTTACCTTACGCTGAAAATAATTTGCTTTGCAGTTTATAATGTCTTTGACAAAGAGAGCGCTTTAAAAACTGTTGAAATTGATTACAAAAATCATAAAGATTAAATATGTATTAAACCAAGTAAGAGGTAATACATTTATTTTAAAACGTATTAAAAAGATTAATTTTATGTCATCGTGAAATATGAACATTAGGATTGTTAATGTACGGTAGTGATGTAAAGAAAAAAATCTTAGCTCACTTTGCATTCTATGGTGAGGATTGGCAGATGTCAAAGAATGGGGCCTCACCAGATGAGCCAGCTATGTAAACCTGAGGGACCACATATCAAACTGAACCAGCCAGCCTCAAGAGTAAGTACGGCAGTGAAGTGAGAGGTCAGATACATTTCCATTTGTCTTCCAGTGATGTCCACACTTCTGCAAAACCGCGGTCAAAGCACGCAAGGAAAATTCACAACTATTGACTCCTTTTCCACCCACAAACATTGAATTTTGTGTGTGTGTGTGTGTGTGTGTGTGTGTGTGTGTGTGTGTGTGTGTGTGTGTGTGTGTGTGTGTGTGTGTGTGTGTGTGTGTGTGTGTGTGTGTGTGTGTGTGTGTGTGTGTGTGTGTGTGTGTGTGTGTGTGTGTGTGTGTGTGTTTTTGTCTTTAGTTCACAGTGAATAGTGTGCGTGGGTGGAAAAAGAAAGCAGCAAAGAGACTTACATTGTTTAAGAGAATGGGAAAAATAATTGGAGAGGGACATCAATTTAAGGAAATGTCATCTGCTGTGACTCCATAGCGCAAATGCACTATGCATTGTAGCCAATGCGTAGTTCTCAGCAGGACTATCTCCCTGCCTTTAACCTGACTCACTCGATAATTAGCACCTTAATTATAAGTTCTCATCCCATTTTTCAAATCCCTTCACGGTTTCTCTTCTCTTTGTTCACCAGTCTCCAAATTATCTATGCTTCATCAATTCTGGTCTCTGATCACCTCATGTTTACTCACTCTCATGCTGGTAGCCATGCCTTTAGCCGTCGAGGCTCCAAGTTCTGGAATTTCCTCTCTAACCTCAGGGATTCACGTACCCTTATATCTTCTGCTCCTCCAAACCCAAGGTGGAAAATATCCTGGCCCATCTTTATTTGGACATAATGGATGATCACAATTACCCTTTCCATCTCCAATTATTTCTGCCTTGCTCTCAAATTATTAATACCTCTTTGCCACTTTCTGTTTCTCCATATGCCATTGGACCAACAGCTTATGAACCATAAATGGTCATGCCTACTTTTATCAACGATTTTCTTATAATAGGAATCGTGAAGGAACCCTTGTATCCTCCTTCAATCTGAATGCATCCGAAACTTTGCTACTCAGTGCCTAACTTGCACCCACTCTCATTCATTCCATCATCACCCTATGTTTGTTGACCATATTTAGTTAAGTTTAGAGATACAGCACGGAAACAGGCCCTTCGGCCCACCGTGTCCGCGCTGATCAGCGATACTCGCACATTAACACTATCCTACACCCACTAGGGACAATTTTTACATTTACCAAGCCAATTAACATACACGTCTTTGGAATGTGGGAGGAAACCGGAAATCTCAAAGAAAACCCACGCAGGTCACGAGGAGAATATACACACTCTTTTACAGACAGCCCCCGTAATCGGGATCGAACCCAGGTCTCCGGCCCTGCATTTGCTGTAAAGCAGCAACTTTACCACAGTGCCACTGTGACTACCCAAACACCTTTGCAACATTGGCAACACCTCAACTTACAAATTCTTGTGGGCAAATAAAAGCAAGAGGTCATAGAGTCATAGGATGATACAGTGTGGAAACAGGCCCTTCGGTCCAACTTGCCAACACCGGCCAACATATCCCAACTACACTTGTCCCACCTGCCTGCGCTTGGTCCATATCCCTCCAAACCTGTCCTATCCATGTACCTGTCTAACTGGTTCTTAAACGTTGGGATAGTCCCTGCCTCAACTACCTCCTCTGGCAGCTTGTTCCATACACCCACCACCCTTTGTGTGAAAAATTTACCCATCAGATTCCTATTAATTCTTTTCCCCTTCACCTTAAACCTATGTCCTCTGGTTCTCGTGTCACCTACTCTGGGCAAGAGACTCTGTGCATCTACACGATCTATTATGATTTTATACACTGAACTATATAATTATCCAGCCATTTTCACTTTGACATGGATGAACTATAACTTAACTTACTATATATATGCCTTTTCCATGGACATCTAATTAATAGAAATGTATGAGGCTCACATTTATAAGCAGCAATTGACTTTAGCATTAAATTCCATTTTACTGGAATGATAATTCAATATTCTACCACATTGCATAAAGATTTATTCTGAAATGAACAGTTGAGATGTCTGGCTCTAACTTTTAGACCACATTTCTATCTAAAGAACACCATATATTTTTTAACAACACATAAGTTTATATTGAACATTCTCCAAACCTATGCACCCTTTCTAAGATGCAGTGCCCAGAATGAAGCAGGGTGTTCTAAATAGAGCTTTGTCAAATCTCTATATTCTGGCCCACTAGGTATGTGGACAGCTTTAGTAGACTTTTGATCAATTTTAGTTCAGTTCAGCTTAGAGATATAGCACTGACACAGGCCCTTTAGCCCACCGAGTCCATACCGAACAGTGATCTCCGCACGCCAACACTTACCTACACACACAAACAACAATTTACATTTATGCCAAGCCAATTAACCTACAATCCTGTACTGTACATCTTTGGAGTGTGGGAGGAAACCGATGATCTGGGAGTAAACCCACGCAGTCACGGGGAGAACGTATAAACTCTGTACAGACAGCACCCTAGTCAGGATCAAACCTGGGTCGCCTGCACTGCATGCGCTGTAAGACAGCAGCTCTACCCCCGTGCCATAATTTCTGTACCTGAATGTGATGGGTCATTGCTGTATTTAGGTTTAGATTTATATTCTTATATTTAGATAGCACTCTGATCTATTTGTATTAGTTCAAAATTGAATGATATCAGGATTACTGGATATATACTGGAAATCTTTTGCAGCAGAATTCATCCTTCCATTGCATTGTCATCTTCACGTCAATAGCAAACTTGACATATGGCTGTGTTTCATAGGGTGGTAGCATCATACAGTACATCATGCAGGCCCTTCGGCCCAATTTATCTATGCTGACAAAGATGCCCCACCCAAACTAGTTCTATTTGCCTATATCCCTCTAAACCTTTCCTATCCATGTAGCTACCCAAGTGTCTTTTAAATGCTGTTCTTGTACTTGGATCAACTATTTCATTGGGCAGTTCATTCCTTCTACTCACTACCCTCTGGGTGAAAAAGTTGCCCCTCAGGTTCCTACTAAATCTTTCCACACCCATCGTAAATGTATGCCTTCATAAATCCTCCACTGGGAAAAAGATTATGTGCATTCACAATCACTATTAAAGCATACAATACTCGTGCTATAACACCAAGATAAGTGCTCAACCAACAAAACCAAGCACTGATATCATCTAAACACTGTGCTGCCCTTTTAAAAAGGCATTCAATAAGCTCCCACACAAAGGTTGCTCAACAGGTTTAGAGTGCATGGAGTACAGAGTAATGTACTGACATGGACCATGAATTAGTCAGTGACTGAAAAGCAAAAAAACGTGATCTGGGATTGAGAGACTGCGTTTGTCAGAGTGGTTCAGTGCTGGGCCCAGGCTTCCACAATACATATCAATGTATTGGCTAAGGGGACCAAATATCATCTTTCAGAGTTTGCTAATGATACTAGACAAAATGGGGCAGTGAGTATGGAGGTGAATATGTTTTAAGGGGGAGGAACAAGATGAGTGAACACGTGGGTACTTGGCAGATAGTGTACCATGGAGTACCATGGCGCATAGTTTGTAGTATTTGATGAGGACGCATCTGGAAAATTGTAGACCGCTTTGGTCACCTTACCTAAGAAAGAAGGTACTTGTCACAAAATAAAGAGTTACTAAATTGGTTCCAGGGATGAGGGCGCAGGTAGAATTCTCCATGTAATGAAAGATTAAATAGACTGGAAGAGCACTTTCTAGAGCTTAGAAGCATGAGAGATCTCATCAAAAGATATAAAAGTTCTTGATGGCCTTTGCCAGGGTTGATGCAGGCTAGCTGTTTCACGTGGCTGGGTGGCAACAGTTTCAGAACCAGGAGAAGGCCAGGAAATGTCTTCACTGAGGAGATGGTGAAGCTTTGGAATTCTCCACCACAGTAAGTCTTAGTTGTGTTCATTCCAAACACAGACCAATACATTATTGGCTATTGAGGCAGAAAACGACCTCACCGCATGTGGCAGGGCAGACTGCAGAAAGGCCTGCTCACATTTATCCTGCACTTGTGTTCCAGGGTTCTGATGGCCTCACTGTGCTGGATGGTTAGTCTAGTGTAGTGTAGTGAAACATCACCCATTCCTTCTCTCCAGAGATGCTGCCTGTCCCGCTGAGTTATTCCAGCATTTTGTGTCTGTCTTTGGTGTAAACCAGCATCTGTAGTTCCTTCCTACACATTCCCTCTGTGTCCCTCAAGTGCAGGACCACGGATGCTCTGGAGCTTAGGTTCCAAGTGTCACTGGACGACTAAGGCGGGTGTGAACTTAGATCTGGTGTGGAGGTGATGAAGGTCGGGGAGCTTGTTGGAGGGAGGTGAATTAAGGTAGCAAGAGAGAGCCAGTAAAGGATTTGTCTGATTGCACAACCGGTTGGCACTCTGAAGATAGACACAAAATGCTGGAGTAACTCAGCGGGACGGCCAGCATCTCTGGAGAGAAGGAACGGGAGATGTTTCGGGTCTGAAGAAGGGTCTCGACCTGAAACGTCACCCATTTATTTTCTCCATATATGCTGCCTGTCCCGCTGAGTTACTCCAACATTTTGTGTCTATCTTCGGTTTAAAGCAGCGTCTGCAGTTCCTTCCTGCACAACAGGTTTGCACTCTGCTTTGGCTTATGAGGCATCCCCGCTTCTTGATATTGGTACTCAGCCGGGGAGCTGTAAGCATGCGTAGTGCCGGCTCAGCTCAGCCTCCGACCAAGCCGCCTCCCCCTCGCCAGCCCACTGCTGCCACACACAGCCTTGTACCAGCGGGACCTGCAGCGCAGCGGCCGGCGGTATGGAGTGAGCGGCAGACAGCGAGCTGAACCATGGAGCTGAAGACATCGCCCTCAGCCTCCCTCGACAGCAAGCGGTCGCTGAGAAGCTATGGGGCGGTGGAAGAGACCGAGTGGAGCAGACTTACGGTGGGGAAAGGCAAGTACTCGCCTGTGGATGGACTACCAGTCCATGTTATACTCGCGGCTCTGCTTTATTATGGGGGGAAATTACAGGACATAGATGGATGCAGCTCACGATGATGTGCGCCCAGAATTAGTGTCCAGTAACCTTGGTTATTGCTCAGTCTCTGTGTAAGAATCCACCAGCAGTATTTCATCTCAGCCGGCGCTCTGGTCATGTTCACGGGGACAGTTACATTGGGAATATTTCTGCACGTTACAGATCAGCGCTGTGTGGGTGGTGTGGAAATCCCCACAGCTTCCCTGTGTAACAAATGGACTTAACCCGAGGCTCAGTTCTTTATTTTGCAATGTAAAAATGCAATTACAATTCTGTTGTTTCAATTGTCATTTCTTTAAGTGGGTTATTTTTTAAACAACAAAGTTTCTAGTATACATGGCTAATGTTTAGTTTGGACAACATGCGTGTTGTTATTTTCGCGCCGGCTTTTTATATGAAGCCATTCACATCCAAATATTCAAACTTAAATGACAGTGTTTGAAAATATCACCAGGAGGATTAAAAATCATTTATATGAGGCAATGGATTATGATTAGGTAAATGTGTTTTAGTGCTAAGTTGATGACAAATATATTAAGAAGCAGACACAAAGATACAATATTTCTGGGTTTTACATCAAGTACAAATACATTAAAATGTTCATTATCATTAAAGAAAACAGGTTCGTGTTTTATCATGATTCCTCTTTTGGAGTTCAGTATATTCAAGTAATCGGGGAAAATTCACATAATGGACACCAACAATTTAATTTCCAAAATCGTATTCCTATAACGTGCTAGTAAATCGGCCAAGGCGTTTGAAGAGTAGGAAGCAGATCTGAGTCAACAAAGATTAACCATTTGAAAAGCTGGCAAGCTTCATCAATAATCCATCTAAACAATCACATCCCTGGATGGCTCACTGGAACCCACGCACACTGTGCAACGCTTAAAACAAAATGTGCTCCATAGTTCGCTGCTTGATGAAGATGGCCGTTTTGTAAAATAACAAAAATCTCTATATAACAATAAAGCTTGTTTTTAATGCACGACTGTTTTGTTTCCATTGCTACTTATTCATTGGAACAATGAAATGCAATGCATGTCATTAAATACTGGATGTTTAAAATGATCAACTGGAATAAGGATGAATGGATTGCAGTGTTCCTGGATGTAACCATTTGTAAACGGTATACAAAATTGCTGGAGAAACTCAGCGGGTGCAGCAGCATCTATGGAGCGAAGAAAATAGGCGAAGTTTCGGGCCGAAACCCTTCTTCAGACTGATGGGGGGTGGGAGGGGAGAAGGAAGGAAAAAGGGGAGGAGGAGGAGCCCGAGGGGGGGGGGGATGGGAGGAGACAGCTCGAGGGTTAAGGAAGGGGAGGAGACAGCAAGGGCTAGCAAAATTGGGAGAATTCAACATTCATGCCATCAGGATGCAAGCTGCCCAGGCGGAATATGAGGTGCTGTTCCTCCAATTTCTGGTGTTGCTCACTCTGGCAATGGAGGAGACCCAGGACAGAGAGGTCGGATTGGGAATGGGAGGGGGAGTTGAAGTGCTGAGCCACCGGGAGTTCAGGTAGGTTATTGCGGACTGAGCGGAGGTGTTCGGCGAAACGATCGCCCAACCGCCGCTTAGTCTCCCCGATGTAAATCAGCTGACATCAAGAGCAGCGGATGCAGTAGATGAGGTTGGAGGAGATACAGGTGAACCTTTGTCGCACCTGGAACAACTGCTTGGGACCTTGAATGGAGTCAAGGGGGGAGGTGAAGGGACAGGTGTTGCATTTCTTGCGGTTGCAACGGAAAGTGCCCGGGGAGGGGGTGGTACGGGAGGGAAGGGAAGAATTGACAAGGGAGTTGTGGAGGGAGCGGTCTTTGCGGAAGGCAGACATGGGGGAGATGGGAAGATGTGGCGAGTGGTGGGGTCACGTTGGATGTGGCGGAAATGGCGGAGGATTATGTGTTGTATTTGCCGGCTGGTGGAGTGAAAGGTGAGGACCAGGGGGACTCTGCCCTTGTTGCGAGTGCGGGGATGGGGAGAGAGAGCAGTGTTGCGGGGTATGGATGAGACCCTGGTGTGAGCCTTATCTATGGTGGCGGTGGGGAATCCCCGTTCCCTGAAGAACGAGGACATTTCCGATGCCCTGGTATGGAATGTCTCATCCTGGGAACAGATGCGGCGTAGGCGGTGGAATTAGGAGTCGGGGATGGAGTCTTTACAGGGGGCAGGGTGGGAAGACGTGTAGTCCAGATAGCCATGTGAGTCAGTTGGTTTGTAGTGTATGTCGGTCAGAGGTCTGTCCCCTGCGATGGAGATAGTGAGGTCAAGGAATGGTAGGGAAGTGTCGGAAATGGTCCAGGTGTATTGGAGTGCCGGATGGAAGTTGGTGGTGAAGTGGATGAAGTCAGTCAGTTGTGTGTAGGTGCAGGAGGTGGCCCCAAAGCAGTCGTCAATGTAACCATTTTAAATGTTGATTGCGTAAGGTGTTAAAACTTGCACATTGTTACTAACAATTTTATTGAATACACTGCTTATAATGTGATAATGAACTTCACATCAGAACTCAGAGGAATGATTCTTGTATAACTTGTACAACTAGAAACTATGTCAGAGTAACATTTAGTATGTTTAGTTGATTTATTTTAATGTTAATTTTAATGGTTATGTACTTACCCTATAGAGATGGTTTGATGACAGTGAAATGTAGTGGCTTTTAAGAAAACACATTTTTCACAATCTAGCTCCGTTAGGATATTCTATCATACCATACTATGGTGAATATTTTGATTAGCAATGATTCATTGTAATGTACAATCCAATTGGAACAAATGAAACAGTAAAGATAAACATTAATTTGGAATATGATATGAAAATGTCCCCCCAAACACTGTGGATTTAATATATTTTTAATCTTGGATAAACATTTCCTTTCTTTAAATACATAAATAGAAAATGTACATTTTATAATTTTACTACCTGACCAGGAAATATTTTTATACCTAAATATACTTTTTTCACCATAATTTGCCACACACACAAACACACACACACACACACACACACACACACACACACGCACGCACGCACGCACACACACACACACACACACACACACACACACACACACACACACACAGAATATGCTTGTGTAATCGATATAAATCACTATAAAGTTCACAGCTGATAGCATTTCTTATTTACCTCCCATAGTAATTATACATGCATGTAAAACTACTATGGGAGTATGTATACAAAATTATACATCCATACTACACCCTGCCCTGTCAAATAATTTTCCAATGCATCTCTGATGATCTGAGATATTTAGAAATAGTTGAAAAATATTTAAATAATTCAATAAAAACTTGTTATAAGAAGTTTATAAGAAGGGCTGCACGGTAGAGTTGCTGCTTTACAACGCTTGCACCTTCAGAGACCCAGGTTCGATCCCGACTACGGGTGCTGTCTCTACAGAGTTTGTACGTTCTCACCGTGACCAACATAGATTTTCTCCAAGATCTTCGGTTTCCTCCCACACTCCAAAGACGTACAGGTTTGTCGGTTAATTGGCTTGGGTTTGTATACTTGGTATAAGTGTTAATTGGCCCCAGCGCGTGCAGGCTTGTGTTAATATGCGGGGATTGCTGGTCGGTGCGGACTCAGTCGGCCAAAGGGCCTGTTTCTGCCCTGTATCTCTAAACTAAAAAACAGAACTAAAGTGGTTAAAACACATTAACCATGTAAATTAATTAGAAACATGAATATTATTTTGAATAAAGTGAAAGGATATCCAGCCATTAACCCAGCAGAGGTCAGTAACCCCTTTCAGATGAATGAGACCACACGAGATATGTTGGCTGCAGTTGGGGTGAAGCTGAAGTGCCAGAAATGAAATATAATCAGCTCAATACTCTACGGATGTCCCTGAATTCACTGGTGAATGTGGTGGTTGGAGGTCAGTGGCACTGTAGTCTCTAGTGTCCAGTGCATTCAATACTCTGCACCACACTGGACCAGATGTAGTCAACGCCATAATGTAGATTAACAACATGGTGGACCTGTCAGATTGTGAATGTAAAATCGAGTTTCACAGGGGAGGAAGAAGGCAAATTGATGCTGCAAAAGGAAACTTTAAAATAGATCATTAAATCTTTGTGCATTTAATACAAATTTAAAATGAAGATATGTGTCTATCAGGGCAGCAGGAGCTGTGTCATTCCTACACCTCACCTCCAACCAGCTTCCAGGTGGAGAGAAGCCAACTGGATAAATGGGAAACTGTTCCATCCACGTTACCTCTATTCCAGACCGACATCCTGCCAAAAGCATCCGAAGAAGGGTCTCCACCCGAAACGTCACACATTCCTTCGCTCCAGAGATGCTGCCCGTCCCACTGAGTTACTCCAGCATTTTGTGTCTATCATGCCAAAGGCAGTCATTGTGCTGCACCACACAATGACTCTTGTGAATGGACAAGCCAAAAGGGTGACCCCCAAGTTCTAGACAACTTACTCACTGAAGCTTATGAGATAAATGGTCTTGTGTTTAACATCAGCAAAACCAAGGACCTCTTTCAACCTTTCCTCTCTGTACAATGCCATCTTCAACACTAACGGATCACGGCCATACCCTGGAATATGTAGATCACTTCCTACATTTTGGTAGCTGCCTCCCAACAAAGACAGACATCAGTATGGATGTTATCTTCAGTGTGCTAGCACATCTGCAGAAAAGAGTGTTTAAACAAAGCTCAAAGTCTGGTGGGAAGCTTTGATCCCTATCTCACCAAGCATGCATTGCCTACAGGGTGCATTTCAAAGCACCAGAGAGAAGTCATTACTGTGTCGTCCACCAGCAGAATAAATGAACCAGTGCCAATGTCCCAATCTGCAGCATACCATGCCTAATTACATTCGGTTGGCTCAATGCCACGTTGTTTGCCTGTCCAACGGCAGAGTTCCAAACAGGTTCCTATCAGAACGTCACCAAGATGAGAAATTGCCAGAGCGTAGTTCAAAGTTCAAAATTCTTCAAACTTCTTTCACTAAATGTAACAGCCCCCCCCCCCCCCCCCCCCCCCCCCCGACTAAGTAATGAGGATCCTGGGGCCACAATTTTCCAAATGGCAAAGGAGACTTTGAATGCATTTTACAACATCAGGTGCTTTCTATGAGAGCAGACACCAAAACTAGCTACCTGCCTGCTCCATCAAGCACCTGCGGGCTCACCTGCATCTCTGCTGCATATTGCCTTCAGCAGCCACCTTGGCACCAACATAATTGGAGCGGAAGAATGTTACCTTTGATCCTGAGGGACTGCGTAAGAAGAGGAAGACACAGGAATATAATTAAATTCTTCAAGTAATCTATGCGATTACTGATTCTCATACTTTTTTTCTGATGCATAAAGAGGTCCTAATCCTCACTGAGTCTATGCTGACTCTCAGAGCAGCCCCACCAATCCTGTTCCCCCACTTATTGAAAGTACCTACCACCAGATTCAGGAACTGCTTCTTCCCGCTGTTATCAGACTTGTGAATGGTCCTCTGAGAAGCTAGAGCTAGCCCTGATGCTTCAACCTACCGCATTACGGATGTTGGATATTATCTCTGCAACTGAAATGCTACGATGCTACAAAACTCAATATTCTGCACTCTGGGCTCTGTCGTGAGAAATTCTGCGATCGACGAAAAATTCAAAACTCATATCAACTGCATGGGCCGCGGGTGTTGGAGAGGGTGTTGGATGGAAGCAGAAGCAGTGGCGTGGACATATGCGGATGGGGAGCCGGGGCTGGCGAGTGTTTGCCGGGCTGGCGAGTGTTTGCTTATTGTAACTGCAGGAAAAATGTTCCCGATGTTGGGGGAGTTCAGAACCAGGGGTCACAGTTTATGAATAAAGGGTACGCCAGTTAGGACTGAGATGAGGACAAACTTTCTTCACACAGAGAGTTGTGAATCTGTGGAATTCTCTGCCACAAAATGCAGTGGAGGCCAATTCAAAAGAGAGTTACATTTAGCTCTTGGGGCTAGCGAAATCAAGGGATATGGGGAAAAAAAAACAGGAAAGAGATACTGATTTTAGATGAACAGCCATGATCATATTGAATGACAATGCTGGCTCGAAGGGCCAAATGACTTATACCTGCACCTTTTTTCTATGTTTCTATGCTTGAGTATATGGCAATAAAACTCAACCACTTGATTTTGAAGCATTCATTCATGGTGGAGCATCAATGTACAACTCATTTGGAATGATGTAAATACATCTAAAAAATAGTTAATTTGTCAAAAAACTGATAAAACTAGTTATGTGCTTGTAATTTTGGTGCCAGAAGACATGAACAATCTTCCTGCTATAGTAGTGGCCAGAGGACCTGGGGTGACGGAGGAACTGAAGGAAATCCACATTAGGCAGGAAATGGTGTTGGGCTGACTGATGGGACTGATGGCTTATAAATCCCCAGGGCCTAATGGTCTTGGATTGGATTGGATTAGATTGGATTCCTTTATTGTCATTCAGACCTTTCGGTCTGAACGAAATTTCATTGCCTGCAGTCATACATATAATAATAAATAACAAAACAATAAACACAAATTAACATCCAACACAGTGAGTTCACCAGGCACCTCCTCACTGTGATGGAGGCAAAAGTCTTAAAGTCTCTTCCCTCCTTGTTCTCCCTCTGCGCTGAGGCCATCCAGGCCTCCGATGTTGTGACCCCACCGGGTGAAGGTAAGTAAGTCCCGCGGCTCAACCGAGCACCGCGAACAGGCTGGTTCAAGTTCTGTGGCCCGGGGTGGTCGAAGCTGTCGAAGCTGCCGCCCTCCAGTCCAGCGGACGCAGCTGTTTTTGCGGGAGCTCCGGAAAAACAGCTCACGAACCTGTAAGCTGCGAGCTCCCGATGATGTCGTCCACTGGCCCGTGGCCGAGCCCCAAATTCAGGTCGCTGCCGCTGGAACGGCGGAACGCCGCCACAGCTCCGAATTCGGCCAACCTCGCGTTGGTAAGTCCTAGCTGGAAGGGGCTCTGCCTCCGGAGCCTCGAGGTCGTGGTCATTTAAGGAAGTGGCTCTAGAAATTGTGGATGCATTGGTGAAAATTTTCCAATGTTCTATAGACTCAGGATCAATTCCTGTGCATTATAGGGTAGCTAATGTTATTCCTACTTTTTAAGAAAGGCGGGAGAGAGAAAACAGGGAATTATAGACCAGTTAGGCTGACATCTAGGGCCGGATTTAGATAAAGAGAGGCCCTCGGCTGTTCCACTTGTGAGGCCCCTCTCAATCCCCCACCCCCATGACTAGAGGAAAATGGTCCACCAGATTGACCGATTTGCAGCCGAGTGTGGCCAATGAGATAAGGGGCTGGAAAGCTGCACCTTTTATTCATTTATTTATTGCCAGTGCTAGTGTCGAGTTATTGGCTTAAAACACTATTATTCTGAAATGGAAGGCAAGAAAAATTACCGAAGGGTTGTTTAGAGACTACAGTGCGTTGTGATAGCGTATGTAAGAAAGGCCTATGACAGTGTCAAAAATATTATACACCTTGCAGGGCTCTCACTTAATTTTGTTTTCTCTGTTGTCAGCCGGGCAACCGTGGCAGCTTTTTAAGTTGCCAAATTACAGTTTAGGTGGCCATGTAAGATGGCTTGCATGACGCATGCGAACTAACTAAACATATTCACCAATCAAGACATGATATATACCACAATGACATGCAGCAAAATTATAATACAGTATCTCAACTCTTTTTATACGTTGCAATTAATGCAATTTCTATTATTTCTTTCCATTTCCAAACAAAAATGTGGTTGGATTATTCAGCGTATGATCTGCCTCGGTGAGACCAAACGCAGGCTTGGCGATCGCTTCACACAACACCTCCACTCAGTTCGCAATAACCAACCTGATTTCCCGGTGGCTCAACTCTTCAACTCCCCCTCCCATTCCGAATCCGACCCTTCTGTCCTGGGCCTCCCCCATGGCCAGAGTGAGGCCCACCGCATATTGGAGGAACAGCACCTCATATTTGCTTGGGTAGTTTACACCCCAGTGGTATGAACATTGGCTTCTCTAATTTCAGGCAGTTCTTGCTTTCTCCCTCCTTCCCCTCCCATTCCCAGCTCTCCCACAGCCTACTTTCTCTGTCTCGTCCTTCATCATCCTGTCCCCCCCACCCTCACATCAGCCTGAAGAAGGGTCTCGACCCGAAACGTTGCCTATTTTCTTCGCTCCATAGATGCTGCCTCACCCGCTGAGTTGCTCCAGCATTTTTGTCTATCACCCATTCACACTAGTTCTGTTATCCCACTTTCCTCACCCACTCTCTACACATTAGGGGCAATTTTACAGAGCCAAGTAAACCTACAAAGCCAATGGGACTTTGGGATGTGGGAGGAAACCCACATGCTTGCAGGGAGAATGTGCAAATTCAACACAGACAGTGCCCGAGGACAGGATCGAACACAGATCTGGTGTGTGAGGCAGCAAGTCTACCAGCTGTGCCACTATATTTTGCTTTCCAACACACAAAAAATTATACGTTGATAACTTTGGTTACTGAAAAAATAAACTATCCATTTTCAGTCTTAAATCTCTAAGTGACGCTATGTACCCCTTTACAGCTACTGTATGTTTTAATTAAGTTCAAGACTATGGGGCAGTACATTGGCCATAACGTTGCTGCCTAAAAGTGCCAGAGACCCGGAATTGATCCTGAATGTGGGCGCTGTCTGTATGGAGTTTGCTCCTTTTCCCTTTGATTGCATGGGTTTTCTCCGGGTGCTCTTGTTTCCTTCCACATTCCAAAGGTGTGCAGGAACCTATTTCAGACCCAACCCAAAACGTAATATTTTCCTGTTATCCAGAGATTCTGGTTGACCTGTTGAGTTGATCCAGCTTTTTGTGTCTACCTTCAGTTTAAACCAGCATCTGCAGTTAGTTGTAGGTGGAGTGCTGACATGGATAGAAAATTGGTTGGCACACAGGAAACAAAGAGTGGGGATTAACGGGTCCCTTTCGGAATGGCAGGCAGTGACTAGTGGGGTACCGCAAGGCTCGGTGCTGGGACCGCAGCTATTTACAATATACATCAATGATTTGGATGAAGGGATTCAATGTAACATTAGCAACTTTGCAGATGACACGAAACTTGGTGGCAGTGTGAACTGTGAGGAAGATGCTAAGAGAATGTCCAAGTCAAAGCAGGTTGTGGGAGTGGGCAGATGCATGACAGATGAAGTTTAATGTGGATAAATGTGAGGTTATCCACTTTGGTATCAAAAACAGGAAGGCAGATTATTATCTAAATGGCGTCAAGTTGGGAAAAGGGGAAGTACAATGGGATCTGGGGGTCCTTGTTCATCAGTCGATGAAAGTAAGTATGCAGGTACAGCAGGCAGTGATGAAAGCGATAGACTGATTCCTGGGATTTCAGGACTTTCATATGAAGAAAGACTGGATAGACTCGGCGTGTACACGCTAGAATTTAGAAGATTGAGGGGGGATCTTATAGAAACATACAAAATTCTTAAGGGGTTGGACAGGCTAGATGCAGGAAGATTATTCCCGATGTTGGGGAAGTCCAGGACTAGGGGTCACAGTTTAAGGATAAGAGAGAAGGCTTTTAGGACCGAGATGTGATAATCATTTTTTACACAGAGAGTGGT
This sequence comes from Leucoraja erinaceus, assembly GCF_028641065.1. Taxonomy (NCBI): domain Eukaryota; kingdom Metazoa; phylum Chordata; class Chondrichthyes; order Rajiformes; family Rajidae; genus Leucoraja; species Leucoraja erinaceus. The sequence goes on from NC_073396.1 coordinate 35,948,026, forward strand.
GAATCTGTGGAATTCTCTGCCACAGAAAGTAGTTGAGGCCAGTTCATTGGCTATATTTAAGAGGGAATTAGATGTGGCCCTTGTGGCTAAAGGGATCAGGGGGTATGGAGAGAAGGCAGGGATGGGATACTGAGTTTGATGATCAGCCATGATCATATTGAATGGCGGTACAGGCTCGAAGGGCAGAAAGGCCTACTCCTGCACCTATTTTCTATGTTTCTATGATATCATGTTGGCCTTTATAACAAGAGTAGTCAAGTATAGGAGCATAGAGGTCCTTCTGCAGTTGTACAGGGCCCTAGTGAGACCACACCTGTAGTATTGTGTGCAGTTTTGGTCCCCTAATTTGAGGAAGGACATTCTTGCTATTGAGGGAGTGCAGCGTAGGTTTACAGCTAATTCACGGGATGGTGGGACTGTTGTATGCTGAGAGAGTGGAGTGGCTGGGCTTGTACACCCTAGAGTTCAGAAGGATGAGAGGATATCTTATTGAAACATATAAGGTTGTTAAGGGTTTGGACACGCTAGAGGCAGGAAACATGTTCCCGATGTTGGGGAAGACCAGAACCAGGGACCACAGTTTAAAGAATAAGCCATTTAGAACGGAGACGAGGAAACACTTTTTCTCACAGAGAGTAGTGAGTCTGTGGAATTCTCTGCCTCAGTGGAGGCTGATTATCTGGATACTTTCAAATGAGAGCTAGATAGGGCCCCGAAAGATAGCGGAATCAGGGGATATGGGGAGAAGGCAGGAGCGGGGTAATGATTGGGGAAGATCAGCCTTGATCACATTGAATGGCCGAATGGTCTACTCCTGCAGCTATTGTCTATTGTCTGTTGTCTATTGAGACATGATTGTGCTGACAATTGATATACAAAACCAACAGAGAAGTCAACCCTCTTAAATATAGAACATTTGTGAATCCCATGTTTAAACAACACAAGCCAATAATAATTAAATATCATAGTGCACTTAGAGTCACAGCTAAATAATAAAGCTTCACTTAATAATACTCATTAATTCCAATGTTTGAGAGCCAGCAAAATATGGTGGATACAAAAAGCTGGAGTAACTCAGACTTTAGTCTGAAGAAGGGTCTCGACCCGAAACGTCACCCATTCCTTCTCTCCAGAGATGCTGCCTGTCCTGCTGAGTTACTCCAGCTTTAGTCACTATCTTTGGTTGAAACCAGCATCTGCAGTTCCTTCTTACCCAAAATAAGGTGGATTGTGTATAACAGAACAAAGTGATGGAAATGAATTGGAAATAAGTAACTAAAGTGGACAATTAGAAAGCACATTGATGTTACTAACGTGACACGTTTTTAGAATAGTCTACTTACCATGTTAAACCAGTTCTTCCGTCCAACAAGTGGCGTAGAACAGCACAGCAACAATGTCTGTGCTGACCAAGATGACAAATTGAATGAATCCCTTCTGCCTGCACTTTGATTCATATCTCTCCATTCCCTGCATGTTCATATATCTATCCAAATGCCTCTTAAATGTTACTATCGTGTCTGCTTCCATCACCCTCACTGTCTGTGTGTGTTCCATGCACCCATCACTCTTTGTTTCAAAAACACGCCTTGTACATCTCCTTTCAGCTTTCTCATTCTCACCTTAAAGCTATTTACTCTATATCTGACATTTTTACTCTGAGGCCTAAACTCTGACCCAATAAAAGCCTCTCATCGTTTTATAAACTTCTGTCTCCCTTCAGCCTGTGATGCTGCAGAGAAACAGTTTACGTTTATTGAACCTCTCCTTACACTGTAATCCAGGCAACTTCTGCACCCTTCTCGAGGCCCCTATATTCTTCCTGAATATGGTGACCAGAACTTCAGTTTGATAATAGCTGCTCTATACTTCAACTATTTTTACTTGTCCTTTGTTCTATGGTTGTCATTTCTCACTTGTTTTTATAGAATTCTTGCCCTCTATCCGAGGCAGATGGGTTTGTGTTTAAACATCTCTCCAGAAACTTGACCTCAAACATTTTGGCTGAAATTCTATCAAGAGAGCTTTTGTTTGTGATGTTTAATTCTGGCCCTTTTTATTCTCTTGGGTGGAGTGGTAGTAGAATGTTAAAGAACAGGAGTGATAAACCCATGATTCAGCCAATATTCACACCAACTCAAATCAAAATAGATTATTTGCCCCAAATCAAGCATCCAGATTTCCAGGATGACTTTCAATGGAAAAATGTTTAACTATTGTGGATGGACACAAAAACCTGGAGTAACTCCGCGGGTCAGACAACATCTCTGGAGAAAAGGAATAGGTGACGTTTTTCTCTGGAGATGCTGTCTGACCTGCTGAGCTATTCTAGCTTTTTGTGTCTATCTAGGGTTTAAACCACATCTGTATTTCCTTCCTACACAACTATTCGTTGTGTTTATCACATTAGATTTATGAAATCATTCTTGGCATTTCAAACGTTTATTTAACTTATTCATTGTTTACATTTGCACAAAAATCCTCCATGCTGTCAACGATAATATTAATTCATGTTTTCCTTTGTTCTGTGAACCATGTTACACTTTGAGGGTTGAACCTGCTTTCTGTTTGTTTTTTGCTATCTTCCAAGCTTGGTTTTTATTAACATTTTGTTCCAAATACAAGTTTTATATAAATTTAATATTTAAGGAACAGCAATGAACAAAGAATTGAGATAAAAACTGAAAATAATTTTATTTCACAAGCAAGGTAAACAATTTCAAAGCTGACATTAAAAGTATAAATTTTAGCCTGAAGATATTTTGTAATTTAATAACATTATAAAATATCTTAAGGCTAAAAATTATACTTTTAATGTCAGCTTTGAAATTGTTTACCTTGCTTGTGAAATAAAATTATTTTAACTTTTCAACCAAATTCTTTATTCATTGCTATTGATGTCGATTTTACATTTAAATTGTCTAATTATTTTGCCTCATTTTGTATTTAATTGGCAACACCATTTTACATTCGGTGCTGCTGATGTGTTCACCATTTAGCGCTTTCTTTGTTTTTATGCAAAGTGATTCCATTATGCATTTGCAACATAAGGAGGCAATTTCAGCTGCAGGCATTGAATTGAATTGAATACTTTATTGTCACATGTGACAAGTCACAGTGAAATTCTTTGCTTACACGCCCAAGATATGCAAATGGTCGCCACATAAAGGGCGTTGACACAGTAAACGGCCTGTCCCACCAGCATGCGATTGCATGCGTCTAGCGCGACCAGACATGGTCGCTTGAGGCGTACGGCCTCGCGGGGCCGGTCCCACTTCGATCGGCGGAGGCGTATGGAGTTGTGCGGGGCTGGTCCCGACATCGTGTGGGGCTCCAAAAATTGTGCACTGTTCGAAAATTCCGCGCGCCAACTGCCTGTTGGCCCGCAGGCGCATTGAGGCCGTACGCAACATCTCGATGAGCGTACGCAGCGTCTCGATGCCGTACGCAGCATCTGGACATCTTGAGCGTCTTGACGGCGTACGCCTAGCACGTGGCGTTGCGCGATGACGTCACTGTCCGGCATGCCGTTGCGCGATGACGTCACCGCCCGATGCCGTGCAACATCCAAATTCATTCGGCCCGCCTCCTGCCCAGCTGATGGGTGAGTTTGACGTAAATTACGTCACGTGCGAACTTTGCGCATACTTACTGCGTACTTAGCGCGTACTTACCGCATACTTAGCGTGAACTCAACCGCGAACTCCGCTTCCATTTGGTCGCGCTGGACGCATGTAATCGCATGCTGGTGGGACAGGCCCTTTACAAAGTATCCCGCGCCAGGTCCTCTGTTGTCCCCTCACAGCGGTCACCTCACACCGGGTCCTTTGTTCTCCCCTCCCCCCCTCCCACAGCGGTCACCTCACACCGGGTCCTTTGTTTCCCCCCCCCCCTCACAGCAGTCCTCTCACACCGGGTCCTTTGTTCCCCCCCCTCCCCCCCTCATGGCGGTCCCCCTACGCCGGGATTTCCTTTATTCCCGGCGGCGCGCCATCCGACTCCCATGTGGCCCGTCCTCGACCGCCTGCGCCCTCATCCATTGACCTTGGCGACCGATGCTCTTAGCAACCGCTGCACCAGTAATTATCCGAGCTGCATCATTCTGAGAACCATTGTTGTCTCCCTCTCAAAGGCAAATGACCTGAAAATGTAGGAATTACGAATTTGCATGTGTATCATCATGTTGCAATCTCAGAATGCATCAGAAACGTTGCTTCTAACAAATTGCATCCAAGGCCTCGTCCTGGTGATATGTAGACAAATGCAGTTGCAGGCATTGTGTATAGCCAGAGCCAACTGGCAACAAATAGACATTGTATATCTTGAACGTGAGGTGGAGATATTGAGGTGGGGGTGAGGTGGAGATATTGTTAAAGGTCTGGCTAATTTCTATATCTTTTCTATATACTTACATGGCAAAGCTTTGAAACACTACAACATTAGTGCAAGTGACGATGGCTTATCAGAGAATAATGGCCACATTGTCAATGATTTTCTGCCTCTTTCAACATTGCACAAATGCTCCATCTAAATTGACCTGAACATTGGAGATAAAGACTGAGAAGTCAAATCGTGTTGTGCAGCATCTTGTTCTGCTTTGCCATGCATTAGCATTAAAGCAGCATTGTAAAGAAAAATGAAGAACTTGCTGTTCGACAGAGCCCATGGTTGTCCTGCTGGATACTCAATACATTAGACGTGTAGAGAGAAGGAAGAGTTCTGTTATACATAGAGGTGTCCAAAGTGTACAGCTTTAGCTGGATAATATATAATTTTGGTTTGGTTATGCGTGATCCACAGCCTTCCTGTTGCAACATGTCATGAAGATGCATGGGAAGGAAGGACGTGATGAGCCCGTGTTCACCTTCTCTGCAGGTTCAGGTTTAGTTTAGTTTAGTTTAGGTTTAGTTTAGTTTAGTTTAGTTTAGTTTAGTTTAGTTTAGTTTAGTTTGGAGATACAGCATGGAAACAGGCCCTTCGGCCCACCAAGTCCGCACCAACCAGCAATCCCCATACACTTACACTATCCTACACACACTAGGGACAATTTACATTTACAACAAGCCAATTAACCTACAAACCTATACGTCTTTGGAGTGTGGGAGGAAACTAAAGATATCAGAGAAAACCCTCGCGGTCACAGGGAGAACATACAAACTCCATATAGACAGCACCTGCAGTTGGGATCAAACCCGGGTCTCTGGTGCTGCAAGCTCTGTAAGGCAGCTCTCCCAAGTAGTTGTTATAAACAGATCAAGGTCTGGTCAAACAGCATCTCTCAGAAGTATCTGCATTTTGCAAATGATCAGACTACATCAGCTTACCATGATGCAATCACTATAAATCGCTATGCAGTACTTGAAATAAGAGTTCCAGAAGAAGCTTTGGAACAGTCATTGCCAAGAACAAGCCAAGTTTCATTTTAAATATCGCCTCTGATAATAACCCCACCCCAAGAGTTCCATTTACAAGTAATTAGAATCATTCTATTAAAAATACATGGGTGTTACATTTACAAAAGAGTTTCGCACAAAAATACAACAAGCCCAATACGGAGACAATTGTTGTCGGACAGCAATTCACGATTTCTATTTTCAGCATGCTCGTTGAATTTCCAATTCTGCTTCTAGTTCTTGACTTCCTTCCTGGAACTGAATTAGTTCATCCTGAGAACCCTGTGCACTAATAAAGTTGAAGTGATCAAGAGCAGAGCAGTTGCCATACCAGGCTGAGATGCATCCCGTTAAATTATTTTCTATTCAGTATCTATGGACGTTTGAGAGAGATCCATGGGGGCATAACAAATCATCTCACACACCTAAAGAATGTAAATACACTGATGAGCTTTCTTGACCACCGATCATTGGGGAAGGTACTGAATTAGGTTACTGATATGGATGCTGAAAGTTGTCAACCACCTCGACAGCATCTCCATTGATGAGGTTGTGTTCACTCCTTGCTTCCATGGGTCAATAAACAACTCTGTCGTCTCGCCGTTGTTAAGAGCTAGCTTGCTGTTCCGACACCATGACACAAGAATTTCGACATCTTTCCTGGAATTTGTCTCATCAAGGTTGTAGATCTGGTGGATATCAATGGAGATTTTAAAGATCAAGTTGGGCGTTGTACTTGGCCGGGTGTACAGCAGGTGACTGAGCACACAACCCTGATGGACACCAGTGTTGAGGGTCAGGGTGGGGGATATCTTATGACTAATTCTAACTGACTGAGATCTGCCACAGGTTCATTGTTAATTAAAGGAGATTTGTGATTGGCCTCATCAGCAACAACGATGAGCTGGCCTACAGGGAGGAGGTCCAGCACTTAGCAGCATGGTGCGCTGACAACAACCTGGCCCTTAACTCCAAGAAGACCAAGGAGCTCATTGTAGACTTCAGGAAGTCCAGAGGCGGCACGCACACCCCCATCCACATTAACGGGACGGAGGTGGAACGTGTTTCTAGCTTCAGGTTCCTGGGAGTCAACATCTCCGATGACCTCTCTTGGACCCACAATACCTCTACTCTGATCAAGAAGGCTCATCAGCGTCTCTTCTTCCTGAGGAGACTGAAGAAGGTCCATCTGTCTCCTCAGATCCTGGTGAACTTCTACCGCTGCACCATCGAGAGCATCCTTACCAACTGCATCACAGTATGGTATGGCAACTGCTCTGTCTCCGACCGGAAGGCATTGCAGAGGGTGGTGAAAATTGCCCAACGCATCACCGGCTCCACGCTCCCCTCCATTGAGTCTGTCCAAAGCAAGCGCTGTCTGCGGAGGGCGCTCAGCATCGCCAAGGACTGCTCTCACCCCAACCATGGACTGTTTACCCTCCTACCATCCGGGAGGCGCTACAGGTCTCTCCGTTGCCGAACCAGCAGGTCGAGGAACAGCTTCTTTCCAGCGGCTGTCACTCTACTCAACAACGTACCTCGGTGACTGCCAATCACCCCCCCCGGACACTTATTATTTTTTTTATTCAAATCGTTTGCTATGTCGTTCTTCAAGGGAGATGCTAAATGCATTTCGTTGTCTCTGTACTGTACACTGACAATGACAATTAAAATTGAATCTGTGTGTGAAGACTGATGCTGGGAGCTTGTTCTGCTGAGATCACCACCACCACCATCCCTCCCAATCCGTATTCTAGCTTGACCAAAAGTCAGGTTCTCAACCTCTACGCTGACCCTTACATTCTACCCCAACCCAGACTGACCATTAGAAACTTGAGCCGGCCCCCTGCCTACACTCCGTAATTCATCATATCCATCTCCATCCTTGATTGCATCTTCAGTCTCAGTAACCCCGCAAACAAAAGTACAGTGTCTGAAAGTTTAATCTGTTGTGGTTGTTCTTCTTAGTTTACATGTGTTATAAAATTCCATAGCAACTGGAGCTGAACTAGAATAGAGGCATGGAGCCGTTGATCACAGCGTCAGTCTTACTTGTCCATGCCAACCAGGTTGGTACCTAAGCTTGTCCCATTGGGCTGCATTTGGCCCATGTCCCTGTAAACCGCTGAAAACGCCCACTAAATTAATATCCCCTTCCTAACTATTTCCAGACCAAAACCCCTCTTTGAAATCTAACCCAAATAGGGTACAGTCAACCAAAGCAGCTCTCCCTCACTAATTTATTAAAGACTCAATCCAGCATGTGTGCTGGTGTAGACTTGAATCTCGCAGCATAAAGGCAGGGGTTAACAGATCCATTCATCTTATGTTGACCATTCCAACACTAAGTTCTGAAATTCCATGAATAATAATGGGTTTCGAGGAGTTTTACAAATGCCATCATTGGTGAAATGAATGTTTGCAAAGGCTACAGCTCTGCTTTCAATCCCTTTACCTCAACCAGGCTCATCTCCAAACTTGTGGAACTTGGTATCAGCACCCCCCTCTGCAACTAGAACCTCGACTTCCTGCCCAAAAGATCACAATCAGTGAGGATCTGGGATACATCATCCTCTATGCTCCTCAACACTGGTGCCCCACAAGGTTGCATTCTCAGTCCCCTACTATACTCCTCATACACTAATGATAGGGCAGCAATATAGCAATGCAACTCAATTTACAAATTCGCAGACAACATCACCATTCGCAGTGAGCCGCATATAAATAATGATGAGATGGAGTACAGTAATGAGATTAAGAACCTCATAATCTGATGCCAAGCCAACACCCCCACCCTCAGTGTCAGCAAGGCAAAGGAGATTGTGATTGCATCTCTTCCTGAAGTCAGTTCACAAACACCAATGGCGCCAAAATAGAGATAGTTGAAAGTTCCAGGTCCCCCGGAAGAAACATCACCAGAAACTTGTTCTGCACCAGCCATGTCGAAATTGTGGCCAAGAAAGCCAAACACCAATGCCTCTACTTCCTTGGAAGGCTTAGGAAGTTCGATATGTCCCCACCAGCCCTCGCAAACATCCACCACAGCATTCCTCACTGTGGTGGAAGTCACAAAATGTGGCCAGTCCTCCTCCATTTTCCCTCGTGGTCAGGACCTCAACCCTCCGCAGCCACCGCTGCAGGCGTCCAGATGAGTAGACAAGGTAAAAGTCCAGGTAAGTCCTGAATCGGTGCCTCACCAGCGGAGACCACGGCTTCGGGTTGGTGTAGGCCACAGGCCGGCGGTCGAAGATTTAAAGTTCACGCTGCAGCCAGAAGCGTTGTAGAAAGCATACGTTGTAGAAAGCATTTTATTGGGAAGCATCAGAGAATTGTTTGGGAACAGCTCCATTCAAAACCACAAGAGTTGTGGATGATGCCCAGACCATCACGCAAATTAACCTCCCTTCCATTGACTTCATCTACACTTCATGCTGCCTCGGAAAGGCCAAGAGCATAATCAAGAACCAGTCTCACCCCGGTCATTCGCTACCCCCCCCCTCCCCTCTCCCATCAGGCAAGAGGTACAGAAGTATGAGAACGCATACGTCCAGTTTCAAGGGCGGTTTCTTCCCAGCCGTTATCAGTCAACTGAACGGTCCTCTCATCAGCTTGCGTGCCATTCTGACCCGTCTATCTCATTGGAGACCTTTGAACAATCTTTTATCGTGCTTTATCTTGCACTAAATAGGTATGTTACAAAACCTACCTGAATCGTCATTGGGAATCTGCCCACAGCCATGTCCGCGATTTTGGCGCTGTTTGGAGGGGGCGGGTTTAAAACGCGATTTTTACTAGGCTGTTCTAATCGCAGATGTTCAGCCTAGTAAATCATTAACGAAAAATCGCTGCAAGACCCGGTCGCAAAAGGTATTATTAGTTTTATAGGCCTCGGTAATATAGTTATAATAGTTTTAAAATTACTTTCTCATTCCGCAACCTCTCGCAGCCCCAGGGTTTTATAAAGCAAACAATTAAAGGTATGTACCTTATTTTTACATTAAATGGGGCATATATATAACCCTGTTTATCAAGTTACCTATAGCGAGTAGTTCATTTTGGGCTTTTTATATCCCGCAGTATTTTTCTCGGCATTTGAGGGCACTAATCCAGCGCGATGCGAACGTTCTAAACCAGCGCGTTCACATGAACACACTAGAAAGCCGATTTAAATGGGCATTTATTTACAGCAATTGAACACTAAATGCCTTCCATTTGGCCTATAAATTAATGTAAATTAGATATAAAAATCATGTTATATTGTGAATTATTTGTGAATAATCTTTGGACACTTAGGCTATTTAAAAATGTTAATCTTTCCTTAAGAAATTGGCTTTTGACTATCCAAGATCACAGCTTTTTTGTAATGTCCATTGAAAATCAATAGGGAACAAGATGCTAATTTCCGAGTATGAAAATGGCCATAACTTTTTTAATGCTTGAGATATGAAAGTGGTGTCAAATTAAACTTGTTGTTATGCTTTATCTGATGGGATAAATTGCAGACTTGAATTTTAAAATCTCAAATTTTGTAACATTGCTACACTAAATGTTGTACCCTTTATCCTTTATCCAGGCATCTTGATTGTAATCATATACAGTCTTTTCTTTGACTGGATAGCATGCAAACAAAATTTGTTCATTGTACCTCGGTACAACTGCCAATAATAAACTAAACTAAACTAAACTAAAAGTTTAAACTCAGCACCTGAGAGGAAACTGCCTGGAAATATCCTGCAGTGAGATCAGTGAGAGATGCTATTAATTTGTCCGCTGCTGCTGGTTTTGATGCTGCTGGAGATTGGACAAATGCAGCACAGTGATCAGCGTGGGGAATTGGGCTCCCAGTGCAGAGAAGCTGAAGTGAGATTCTAATCTCCTCTCCTCAGTCTCGGGGGAATTTTGGTGATTGGAAGAATAACCTCTTAATTAAACTTCAATCTACAATCGGACTCCATATCAAACGCTGAGGTCAACACTGCAATGTTCACAGGCCCATGATTGAAAAATTAAATTTTTTTTGTGAATCAATTGAGCATGAATTGTGATTCTGAGGCAGATGAGATGCTCCCAGGATAGTCACCTTCACAATATTACAGAAATTAGTTTGCCTGACTAAACCCTATGAATGCCAAGGAACATTATTTAATTTTGCTTCTTTATACAATGATTTTGGCTGTCAGAGCTCTTGGTTCCATATTGCAAAGTTCTTGCATTCAACACACCTAGCATGTTGATGTAACCTTCACGCTGCTTACTCCCACTCTCCTGGGTTTGACTCCACTGGGTCCTAGTGCCAGTCGACCCAGCCTGGTCTACCTCAGTGGCAGTTCGACTGAGTCTCCTCCCCCCACCCCCTCTAACTGTGTGGCCCCTGCTCTTCCCCACCCACACCACAGCCCTCTCACCCCCCCCCACCCCCCTGACCACCCACCACCCCCCCACCACACATCGCCTCGTCCCCAGTCCGCCCACCTGCCTTCCTCCGGCCCCAACCCCCCTCCCTCTCCGGTGTTCACCACCCCCCCCCCCCGACCTCCCCCTCTCCAACACCGAACGGTCTGTCCTCAACAGAGGTCTTACCTTTGTCCCCCTCCGTCCCCACCTCAATGAATTCCGCGCCCACCACGACTTGGAGCGCTTCTACCGTCGCCTCCGCCTCACAGCGTACTTCCATGGGAAGGAGTCCTCGCCCATCACTGATGACCCCTTTTCCCGTCTCCAACGCACCCCCTCCTCGTGGAACCCCCCTCGTGGCCAATTTCCGGCTTTAGAACTTTTTATCAATAACTGCCGTCGCGACATCAACCGCCTCAACTTCTCCACTCCCCTGTCTCACTCCAATCTCTCACCACATGAACGTTCTGCCATCGACTCACTCCGCAACAACCCAGATTTGGTTATCAAACCCGCTGACAAGGGAGGTGCCATGGTAGTCTGGCGTGCCGATCTCTACAAAGCTGAGGCCACGCGCCAACTATCGGACACCTCCTCCTACTTACCCCTGGACCATGACCCCACTGACGAGCACCAGGCCACCATTTCCAGCACCATCACCAACTTCATCCACTCCAATGCCCTACCCGACCGAGCCTCCAACCTCATCGTTCCCCAGCCCCGCACAGCCCGATTTTACCTTCTCCCTAAAATCCACAAACCTGACTGTCCCGGAAGACCCATTGTCTCCGCCTGTTCGTGCCCCACCGAACTCATTTCCAAATACCTTGACTCCATCCTATCACCCTTGGTTAAATCCCTCCCTACCTATGTTCAAGACACCTCAGACACTCTCCGTCGTCTCCGCGCATTCAATTCTCTAGGCCCTCACCCCCTCATCTTCACCATGGACGTCCAATCACTCTACACCTCCATCCCCCACCACGATGGCCTCATAGCCCTCCAGTTCTTCCTCGACCAGAGAAGCAACCTATACCCAGCCACTGACACTCTCCTCCGCCTCGCGGAGCTGGTCCTTACCCTCAATAACTTCACGTTCGACTCCTCCCATTTCCTCCAAATACAAGGCGTAGCTATGGGCACACGCATGGGCCCCAGCTATGCCTGCCTATTTGTAGGTTACGTCGAGCAATCCTTGTTCAATACATACCAGGGCCCCATCCCCGACCTCTACCTCCGCTACATCGACGACTGCTTTGGTGCCACCTCCTGCACCCGCACACAACTGACTGACTTCATCCACTTCACCACTAACTTCCATCCGGCACTCAAATACACCTGGACCATTTCCGACACTTCCCTACCATTCCTTGACCTCACTATCTCCATTGCAGGTGATAGACTTCTGACCGACATCCACTATAAACCCACTGACTCCCATGGCTATCTGGACTACACTTCTTCCCACCCTGCTTCCTGTAAGGACTCCATCCCCTACTCCCAATTCCTCCGTCTACGCCGCATCTGCTCCACGGATGAGGCGTTCCACACCAGGACATCTGAAATGTCCTCACTATTCAGGGAACGGGGGTTCCCCTCCTCCACCATAAATGAGGCTCGCACCAGGGTCTCTTCCATACCCCGCAACACTGCTCTCTCTCCCCATCCCCGCACTCGCAACAAGGGCCGAGTCCCCCTAGTCCTCACCTTTCACCCCACCAGCCGTCACATACAAAAAGTAATCCTCCGTCAGTTTCGCCACCTCCAACGTGACCCCACCACTCGCCACATCTTCCCATCTCCCCCCATATCTGCCTTCCGCAAAGACCGCTCCCTCCATAACTCCCTTGTCAATTCTTCCCTCCCCTCTCGGTCCACCCCCTCCCCGGGCACTTTCCCTTGCAACCGCAAGAGATGCAACACTTGTCCCTTTACCTCCCCCCTCGACTCCGTTCAAGGACCCAAGCAATCGTTCCAGGTGCGACAGAGGTTTACCTGCATCTCTTCCGACCTCATCTATTGCGTCCGCTGCTCTAGATGTCAGCAGATCTATATCGGTGAGACCAAGCGGAGGTTGGGCGATCGTTTCGCCGAACACCTCCGCTCGGTCCGCAATAACCAAGCTGACCTCCCGGTGGCTCAGCACTTCAACTCCCCCTCCCACTCCGTCTCCGACCTCTCTGTCCTGGGTCTCCTCCATGGCCACAGCGAGCAGCACCGGAAATTGGAGGAACAGCACCTCATATTCCGTTTGGGGAGTCTGCACCCTGGGGGCATGAACATCGAATTCTCCCAATTTTGTTAGTCCTTGCTGTCTCCTCCCCTTCCTCAGCCCCCCTGCTGTCTCCTCCCATCCCCCAGCCTTCGGGCTCCTCCTCCTTTTCCCTTTCTTGTCCCCACCCACCCCCGCCCCCGATCAGTCTGAAGAAGGGTTTCGGCCCGAAACGTTGCCTATTTCCTTCGCTCCATAGATGCTGCTGCACCTGCTGAGTTTCTCCAGCTTTTTTGTGTAACCTGTTGATGTAAACATTGGCTTCATAGACAATCAGGGTGCTTTGCTGCTTTTCCTAAATATTTGGTTAAGATAAGAACTGGAGCGGTCAGAAATCACCTGCCACTCCTCCCTGCAGTATCCAGAAAGTGTCTATGTAAACACTAAAATAATATTCTGTATTGGACCTTAGATGCACTTAAGAAGAAATACTTAGTAATTACTTAGTAAAGCTCATGGACTATCTTCTTTCTATACATGCAGAGTGGCTTCTTACTCTGGGACAAATTGTTGGGATTGTGAATAATCTGCATCCGTTCCAATTCTGAGGGATGAGGGATGTTTGTACATGGACTCTTAACACAGTTACACCACATGGACTTGACAGAACAAAGTCTTAGTCCAGTGGCAAGCTGTTTGATTGATCGTACAATAGATAGACACAAAAAGCTGGAGTATCTCAGCGGGACAGGCAGCATCTCTGGGGAGAAGGAATGGGTGCCGTTTCGGGTCGAGACCCTTCTTCAGACTGGTTAGGGATTATGGAAACGAGATTTAGAGACGATGATGTAGAGAGATAAAAAACAATGAATGAAAGATATGCACAAAAGTAACAATGATAAAGGAAACAGCCCATTGTTAGCTGTCTGTTGAGTGAAAACCAGAAGCTGGTGTGGCTTGAGTGGGGGAGGGATGGAGAGAGAGGGAATGGCGTGGCTACCTGAAGTTAGATAAATCAATACTAATCCCACTTAATACCTGTTTGCTGCCCAAGCAAAATATGAGATGCTGTTCCTCCAATTTACATTTAGTCTCACTCTGACAATGGAGGAGGCCAAGGACAGAAAGATCTGTGTGGGAATGGGAAGGAGAATTGAAGTGTTTAGCAACCGGGATTGATCGTGGACCAGGCGACACTGCACAAACATCGAACACAATGCACGTGTGGATCTGTACATAAGCAACACAGATGCACCCCAGCTACACACACACACACACACACACACACACACACACACACACGCACACGCACACACACACACACACACACACACACACACACACACGCACGCACACACGCACACACACACACACACACACACGCGCGCGCGCACGCACGCACACACTCCCACACACACACATGGACACAGACACACACTTGCACACACACTCACACACACACACACACACACACACTTGCGCACACACACACACACACACACACACACACGCACACACACACACTTGCACACACACACACACACACACACACACACACACACACACACACACACACACACACACACACACACACACACACACACACACACACACACACACACACACACACACACACACACACATGATCTTGCCCAGGCTATTTTCCTCACATCCTTCTCTTCACTTCACCTGGATATTGACTAAACTTCTACAGCTCACACGTATAGAAAATTCTAAAGCACTGAATGAAGAAGCATCTTCTCATCTTAGTCCCTGGTTGGCAGCAGTACAGTCCAATGCTTCTGTTCTCAGTAGAAGATTGTGGCAGTATCATGGACTGGGTGAGTACATTAACTGTGGTTCCTGAACCTGGAAATATAGCTGTTATAATTAATTAAAAATGTAGAGTCTAATGGAGCAAGTACATGATTATCTCATTCAACTAATGATTTGTATTTCACAAAAGAATGGCACTGATTAATTAAAATAGAATGTGCTGTTAGAAACGAATTCTATGCAAATTGGGGACATTTGGTTTAGTGTCACTCAATAAAACCACAGCAGAGATTGTTTGGATTCATGAGTGAGGCTGAAACCTGTCATTTTCACACTTTGTTTATCGAGGCTTTGGTTTCTCTCCACAGTTGCTGACCAGCTTGACATCATCTCCATGGCTGATCTGACTGCAACTCCGGATGAAATTGAAATGGAAATGGCACGGATTCAGCGGCTTCGGGAGGTGCTGGTCCGGAGGGAATCGGAGCTCAGATTTATGTAGGTACCCAAATGGCTGTCTGCTTGACCATCAAACTCTGTTTAATGAATTATTTTTATGGATGTTAGAACTGCAACTGTTTGTTCTTGACAATGGAAAATTATCAAAATGGAAAAGTAAATATTATTATGTTGGACCATCTTATTGATATATTTTTTAATTTTTGGTTCTGTTCAAGGGCAATTATCGCGTTTTTATTTTATTGGGAAAAATTGCTTAATTTCAGTTATTAAAAAACATTGGTCAACAAGATGTACTCACGTCAAGTTTATTTTGCCATCTAATAGTACAGCTGACAACAAAATGAAGATCTGTGCACCGTTCCATTTCTTCATCCCTCTGTGATTCCACACGCTGTGTGTTGAAACTCTTCCATGATTTGAAATCCCATTATCCTGGTTTAGAGGAGTATACATACAGGACCCCTGCCATTTGTGAAGCATTGACAAAGGCGGGCTTTAATTCTGGAGACACAAGAAACTACAGATGCTGAAACCTTAAGCAAAAACAGTAAAGTGATGGAGGAACTGAGCAGATGAGGGAGCATCTGAAGAGGAGATGAACAGACGGCATTTCAGGCATTAGTTTAGTTTAGTTTAGAGATACAGCGCGGAAACAGGCCACTTCCGCCCACCGGCTCCACACCGACCAGCGATCCCCGCACATTAACACTATCCTACACACTAGGGACAATTTACATTCATACCAAGCCAATTAACCTACAAATTTGCACGTCTCTGAAGTGTGGGGGGAAACCAGAGATCCAGGAGAAAACCCACGGTGGTCACAGGGAGAATGTACAAACTCCGTACAGACTGCACCCGTAGTCAGGATCGAACCTGGGTCTCTGATGCTGCAAGGCAGGAACTCCACTACTGTGACATAATTCTGATTATTTTAAGGGGATGGTGGAAGTTGCCATTCATGCTGCTGTTCCATTCATAGTGTGCGAGTTGGAGCAAGTTTTCAAGAGAGAGTTAGAGTTTGATTTAGCTCTCAGGGCTAACGGAATCAAGGGATATGGGGAAAAAGCAGGAACGGAGTACTGATTTTGGATGATCAGTCATGATCACATTGAATGGTGGTGCTGGCTCTAAGGATGGAATGGCCTACTCCTGCACCTATTTTCTATGTTTCTATGTTACTTTGCAGTCTAACAGGAAATAGGTTCACCACTAAAAGCGATTGCCCTCAATTGTCGGGCTCATCCGTATCTGTGTGTTTGGATTAATAGCTCTTTGCTTGAATACTGGAAGCTATGTGCAATATTTGTATTAGGCAACACAGCCTCAGAAGCAGAATCCCTCGGAGTGAAAAACTTAAAAACATTTTTTTTTTTGTTTTTTTTTTTTTGTTTATTTTATTAGAAGTTAATACATCACAAAACAGTACAGTGGCACCTAATTTTAGGTGCCAACTATGTAATACCGTAATCCATTCTATGTACAACCTCTAGTTTTATGTTATAAGAAAGAAGTAAGCAGAACAAGAAAAGAAAGCAATAGAAAGGGGAAAAAGTGGAGAAATAGATGGTAGAGAGTAGAAAAACGTGAAGTGTGTATATAAAAAATAAAAAAAGGAAGAGAGAAAGAGGAAAGTAGAAATAGAAGAGAAGGCCCCTTAAAAGAGAATTTTTCAAATCTGTATTCGGAGATGTAGCTCTATCCGCGTCATGAACTGAAATCAGCAATCCTTACGGCACCGCTGCATCACATGATTCCAAAAAGTCGACTGAAGCCAGGATTCTTCTTCAGACAGGACTCTTTAAGAATTGGTCATATTTATCTATTAGTCGGAGTCTCATTTCTTCAAGGCGTGCTATGTCCATCATATTCCTAATCCACATTTTAACAGTTTGGTGTGGTTGTAGATTTTCCAAAATTTAAGTATCATTTTCTTTCTAATTATTAACCCATAATTAAAAAAAACATTTTGATCTTTATTTAAATTGGTATCTTCTCCTATTATTCCAAATATAATCCATTCCGTTTTGGGTTCTATTCTTGACTTGAAAATCTTTGTCAATATATCAAATATATCACTCCAAAATGTATTCAACTTTGTACATCCAACAAATGATTAAAAACATTTTTTTTTCATGTCTTTGCTTTTTCACCTCAATTCCACCTGTGTAATTTTTCCGCATTGTCTCAATGCATCCCACTGACAAAATAAATTGCTCTGCAGACTATTTTCAAATTTTGTGAACCATGCGTAACTTATGAAAGCAAAAAGAAATCCTGCATGGTTGACATTTATTGTTGGCACATGGTTTTATTGGTTAAAAAATCGGAATCGATTTTTACAAGAAGGCCTTTAAGATTACTTGTTCATTTTTTATTTTTAAGGTGAGGCAGATTTAAGAGCTTGACTTATAATCAAACATTTCCCATGCATGCAGTAGCAAACATATACACTAGACAAGGATTTTATACAGAAGAATGAATGGTGGTCCAATGATGCAGTTCGAGCACTGATTTAATACACCAATTGTATGTACATACATAATTGCCAATATTACCCCACTGCACAAGAAGGGAGCAAGGCAGAATAGTGGGAACTATAGGCCGGTTAGTCTGATTTTGGTGGTAGGTAAGATTTTAAATTCCATTATAAAGGATGAGGTTACGGAGTGTTTAGAACTTCACTATAAAATAGGTTGAAATCAGCATGGCTTTGAGAAGGGGTGGTCTTGCCAGACAAATTTGCTGGAATTCTTTGAAGAAGTAAATAGCAGGGCAGACAAAGGAGAGGCAGTAGATGTTGTTTATCTGGATTTTCAGAAAGACTTTGATAAAGTGTCAGACGAGTGGCTGAGAAGATGAGAGCCCTTGGAATCAAAGGGCAGATACTAGCATGGATATCCAGTCAAGAGTGTTTTATTGTCATGTGTCCCAGATAGAATAATGAAATTTTTACTTGCTACAGCACAACGGAATATGTAAACATAGTACACTGTGAACAATATGATAAACGAGAAAGAAAAAAATGTTCAGTGAGTATATATACACACACACTCGCAAGTACACACACATATATATACACATACACACATACTCAACAAACAAATAATAGTCGTGCAATAATAATAATAATAATAATAATAATAATAATAATAATAATAAGTATAATAATAATAATAATAATAGTCTATAGAAGTTCAGAGATTATTTGAGGTTGTAGTGTTTAATAGCTTGATGGCTGTGGGGAAGAAGCTGTTCCTGAACCTGGATGTTACAGTTTTCAGGCTCCTGTACATTCCTCCTGATGGCAGGAGTGAAATGAATGTGTGGCCAGGATGGTGTGGGTCTCTGATGATGCTGGCTGCCTTTTGGAGGCAACGACTCCGATAAATTCCTTTGATGAAATGAAATGAAATGATTCAATTTATTGTCATTGTCAGTGTACAGTACAGAGACAACGAAATGCATTTTTAGCATCTCCCTTGAAAGGGAGACACAGGGCGTCGCGGTGTGCCCGCGCCTGCCGCCATTCCATTACAGGCAAAGGTGGGTGAAGTGTCTTGCCCAAGGACACAACGACAGTATGCACTCCAAGCGGGATTTGAACCGGCTACCTTCCGGTTGCCAGCCGAACTCTTAGCCCATTGTGCTATCTGTCGCCTAGTGGGGAGGTCAGAGCCGGTGATGGACTGGGCAGTGGTCACAACTTTTTGCAGTCTTTTCTGCTCCCAAGTTGCCGAACCAGGTCATGATGCAACCTGTCAATGTGCTCTCTACTGTACACCTGTAGGAGTTCAAGAGAATCTTCACTGACATACCGAATCTCCGTAATCTTCTCAGGAAGTAGAGGCGTTGATGTGCTTTATTTATAATTGCATCAGTGTGCTGGGTCCAGGAAAGATCTTCGGAAACATGCACGCCCAGGAATTTGAAGTTTTTGACTCTCTCCACCATCGTCCCATTGACATAAACAGGATTGTGGGTCCTCATCCTTCCACTTCCAAAGTCCACAATCAGCTCATTGGTTTTACTGATATTGAGAGCCAGTATTGTTGTGTGGAGGATACCAAATATCCCAGAGAAAACCCACGCGGTCACGGGGAGAAGGTACAAACTACGTACATACAGCGCCCGGAGTCGGGATGGAACCCGGGTCTCCGGCACTGTGAGGCAGCAACTCTACCGCTGCGCCACTGTGCTGCCACTTCATTAGAGTGAGACATGGAAAACTAAACAAGTGTAAAATGTAATAAAGAATTCCAAATCTTTACTAAGATGGGAACATAAAAGTACACTTTAAAAAAGATCATTGTAGGAATCATTTTGATGATAAATATTCATTTTAAACGCTATTATTTTGCTTGCTGTTGTTGCCAACCTCCTGTTCTTCGCTGTGATTCAGTATTGTGAAATAGATTGTTTTAAATTTACCACCTTTAATCTCATAGATGATTATTTAGTGTTAAATAAATTCCAAGTGAGTTAACTGGTTAAATAAGCTCCTTGTTGGTTAACTTTGTCAGGCCTATAGATACCCGAGAAAGGAAGAAAAGGTGACAGCTTGGCGGCCTCAGATTTACTGCTAAACCACGTGGGTTTTCTCTGGGTGCTCTGGTTTCCTTCCACATCCCGAAGATGTGTAGGGTTTATAGGTTAATTGGCCTTTGTCAATTACCCCCTGAAGTGTAGGTGAATTGATGAGAAAGTAGGATAAGATAGATTTGGAGTGAATGGGTGATTCATTGTCAACATGGACTCAGTTGGCCGAAGGGCCTGTTTCAATGTTGTATCTTTCAATGAATCAATGAGTAGCATTATCACAAAAATAAAACAGAGTTATATATTTAAAATATATTTGATTTCTGTCACTTCACATAAAAACAGATAGCTTAGATGGCTTGATGGGGTGGCATGTGGTGCAGTAGATAGAACTGTTACCACACAGGTTCTGCGAGTATGTTTTAATACTGACCTTCAGTGCTGTCTCTTCAGAGTTTGCATGTTCTCCTCATGTCCATGGGCGTTCCAATTTATGACTGCCCTACGACATGCTGGTGGCTGAAGTAGCTGCGGTACATTATCCCATTGTCGGCAGGTGATAGAGGAAGCTGGGTGTGGGGCAGAGAAGGTGATGTTACAAGAGTGAGAATAGCTTACAGGGAAATAATTGGAGAGACGGGACTGGTGGGATTGCTCTCGAGAGCTGACACAGAAGCAATGGGCTGAATGGTTTCTGGTGTTGTAAATAAATATGGAAACTAATGTTTTAGTTTAGTTTAGTTTGGAGATACAGTGCGGAAACAGCCCACCGAGTCCGTACTGACCAGCGATCCCCGCACATTAACACTACCCTACACATACTAGGAACAATTTTACATTTACATTTATACCAAGCCAATTAACCTACACACCTGTACGTCTTTGATGTGTGGGAGGAAACTGAAGATCTCGGAGAAAACCCACACAGGTCACGGGGAAAATGTACAAACTCCATACAGGCACCCGTGGTCAGGATGGGACCTGCGTCTCTGGCGCTGTAAGGCAGTAGCTCTACTGCTTTGCCACCGTGCCGCCCCTCTCTCGATTAAACAAATTGATTCTGGAAATGTATATATTTTATACAGAATGATTCACATTTTCCTTAATAGCCTTGGCTTCAGAACTGAACAATGAAAATGTAAAGCTTCTAATGTAATTTGTTCCTCTCATTAATCCTTAAAGCTTGAATTCTAAACACAATGAAGACAATTTTACTGCTGGTGAGAGGTACCGGAAGTTTCAGATTAAATCCTTGAACTGCCCCATTTTTATATGTTTCTATCTTTTTACTGCAGAATAGTTATGTTGCTCACTCATGTTATTAGAGTCATTAAGTCATACTGGCCCTTCTGCCCAACTTGCCCACGCCAATCACGATGTACCATCTACACTAGTCCCGTCTGCCTGCACTTGGCCCATACAAACCTTTCCTGTCCATGTACCTGTCTAAATGTCTGCTAAGTGTGTGATAGTACGTGCCTCAACTACTTCCTCTGGCCGCTCATTCCATATACCCACCACTCTTTGTGTGAAAGGTTTGTTCCTCAGGTTTCTATTAGATCTTTCTCCTCTCATCCTAGTCCTATGATAACTATTAGAGACAAATATTATCAGGGGTGGAGAGAACAGAGAAGATACGTCTTTCTCATGACTCTCGAATGCTCACTGCCTTCCCACTTAATTTTCATCTTAACGTCAATTAAAATGTCCACTGATGTGTATTACCTTCCAAAAACTCATCTAGAAATAATTTGTTTAATAGTCACTGTTGTGACACACTGCTTCTGGGAGTCAATGGCTCACTGCACTTCATCATTTTACTGAACGCAGCCTCATTAGATATAAGCAACGTGGGCTTTGAGCTTTAATATATTTTGAAATAAGAGGTTTCACAAATAGTTATGTGTGAAATTTACACCAGTCTAAGAGTTTGAACGTCAAATTGCCTCCGTGCATTGATAGGGCAAGTACATAGGAGATGATCCCCATATGAAAGTGGATAGATTTCCTTGAGTGCTTTAAAATCCCTATCCGGTTACAATCCCTGTGTAGACCTGCTCCAATGGGAGCCTGTTGCCATGGAGAAGGGCAGGAAACATGAGCAGTTTCAAGTCTGATCATCATTGGAACCCCTCGGGTTTGCACAGAAGCAAAGCCTTAGAAATACAAAACCCCGGACAGATCAAAATGCTGAACAATTGCCTAGATTGTAAAGGACATGTTTTGCCAAATATCACCAGCCGTAAAGGTGTACAGTTGATTAGCAGGATGCAACCTCATTGAGGCTGTGAAGTGAGAAGTACATTTCATATCAACCATTTTAAGGTATTGCCAAAGCTCATTATAACGCATGACAGCACACAAACAAAAAACAGATTCCATTTAAAACACATTTGAAGTTGTGAACATTGCTTAACATTGTTCTCAGATATCATGTATCAAATGCAGCCGTAATGATCAGAGTCAAGAGAGTTAAGATGTTTTATTGTCCTATGTCCCAGATAGAAAAAAAGAAAAGAAACAGCCTGCTGATTCTACTCGTCCTGCAATATGGGTGTCACGGTGGTGCAGCGGTAGAGTTGCTGCCTTACAGCACCGGAGTCCCGGGTTCGATCCCGACTACGGGAGCTGTCTGTACGGAGTTTGTACGTTCTCCCCATGACCTGCGTGGGTTTTTTCACACAGAGAGTGGTGAATCTCTGGAACTCTCTGCCACAGAGGGTGGTTGAGGCCAGTTCATTGGCTATATTTAAGAGGGAGTTAGATGTGGCCCTTCTGGCTAAGGGGATCAGGGGGTATGGAGAGAAGGCAGGTACGGGATACCGAGTTGGATGATCAGCCATGATCATATTGAATGGCGGTGCAGGCTCGAAGGGCCGAATGGCCTACTCCTGCACCTAATTTCTATGTTTCTATGTTTCAATGTTTCTATGTTTCTCCGAGATCTTCGGTTTCCTCCCACACCTCAAAGACGTATAGGTTTGTAGGTTAATTGGCTTGGTATAATTGTAAATTGTCCCTAGTGTGTGTAGGATAACATTAATGTGCAGGGATCGCTGGTCGGTACGGACTCAGTGGGCTGAAGGGCTGTTTCTGCGCTGTATCTCTAAACGTAACTAAATGAAACTCTATCAGAGAAAATTCAATCCTCTCTGCTCCCACATGCAAATCATCCTGGACGTTCACCAGCTGCGTGGGATGAGAATTTTAAAGACAGTTACCAGTAATTCCCATTGTAACATGGTTTGGGATGCTTCCTGCTTTCTGACTCGGTGGCCAGAACTTTCTCCAGCTTGTCAGCTGGCATGACCAAACCCCCCAGCAGCATCGGAACCTTTCCCAGAGTGACGTTCCTGCCAGTTCCTTCCCAACTGATAATCATCAAACCTGCTTGCCAGGGGATTCATTTTGTAATTGGCAGTGTTCTCATAGCAGGTGGAAAAAAGCTGTCAACAGTCACTGCCAGACATTTGAATCAAGCTCATCACTATGCCAACTTCAGGCACCACAAAGGATTTATAAAGCCGTTGATTTGCTGAGAAAATATTACAATTGTATATAACTTCATTCTGTGCTAACACAATTTCAATTAGTCTTTGGGTATTTCAAATGTTTTAAAGTTTGGCTTGATCACTATATCCCACTATATCCCATTACACCCAACTGCTTTGGTTTGATGTTTACATGCCGGTCAGTGAAACAGTCTTGGTCTGGAAGATTACTTAGGCATATGCTGCCATAAGTGATGAATTTATAACTAATCTATACTGCAAGCTTCTCATTTTTACCTTGACATCTGAATATTAGTTTGGAAAGCAGATTTTTAGAAATGCAGAATTTCTTCAACTATTCACAATTGGTGACAAATTCCTGCAGCACAATCAATTCCTGCAGCACAATCAATTCCTGCAGCCCTCAGCAGAACATTACGGAAAGTGCTAAAATAATGGGAGCAGCTTGCAGGTTGATGGTGAACCATTGTAGATTCTAGCTCTTCCCACCCCATTCATTGTTTGACCCCACTACATGGGGGTGCCATGCATGTGTGTAATGAGTCTGCAAGGGTCAACACTAATGTTGTTCCCACATATGTTAATAGTGATAATAAAACGTTTTGCTCATTTAAAAGGGCGGCGTGTTGGCGCAGCGGGATGCTCGCTGCCTTACAGTGCTTTCAGCGCCAGAGACGCGGGTTCGATCCCGACTACAGGAGCTGTTTCTATGTTCTCCCCGTGACTGCATGGGGTTTCTCCGAGATCTTTGGTTTCCCCTGACTATTCCAAAGATGTACAGGTTTGTAGGTTAATTGGCTGGTATTGATGTAAATTGTCCCCAGTGTGTGTAGGATAGCGTTAGTGTGCAGGGTTCGCTGGTCATTGCCCCAAGGGGCCTGTTTCCACGCTGTATCTCTAAAATAAACTAAAAAAAATGTTTATAGGCACATGGAAGAGAACAAACTAGCTATTAATGGTGTGATATTATCACACTTCATTTGCAGGGTGGCAGTGTGCCAGATCTGCTTTCTCAAAGAACATTGGCCCAGAGATGGCCCCAATCATTACACCATTTCCCTCATTCTTCAGTTTAAACCTTTATTTGTGGTGCATTCAGAAGAGTGGTCAATTGCTGATCACTAACGAGTTTGTATATTCTCCCTGTGACCATGTGGGTTTTGTCTGGGTGCTCCGGTTTCCTCCCACACCCCAAAGACGTACCGGTTTGTAGGTTAATTGGCTTAGGTAAAAAATTGTCCCTAGTGTGTAGGATAGTACTAGTGTACGGTGTTTGATGGTCGGCGTGGACTCGGTGGGCCAAAGGAAAAGGGATTAGGTTGAATTAAAGCTAAATCAGATCAGAAAGGTGAGAGCCAAAACAAAAATCAGATTAAGTGAACAAAAAGAGGCAGAAAGCAAAAAAGTAAATGGAATGTAACAAGGTAATAATCCTCAGAGATCTTTTGCTAGAAACTTTCAAAATAGGTTGAGGGGCAGGCAGTGTAGATAATGCAGGGACTCTGCAGAAGGACTTCGACAGGTTGGGATAGTGGGCAGAGAAGTGGCAGATGGAATATAATGTAGCAAAGTGTGGAGACATGCATTTTGGCAGTAGGAATAAAGGTGTAGACAATTTTCTAATGGGGAGAAAATCCAGAAATTGGAGGTGCAAAGGGACTTGGTAGTTCTGGTGCAGGATTCCCAAAATGTTAATCTGCAAGTCGAATCAGTAGTAAAGAAAGCAAACGCAATGCTAGCATTTATTTCAAGAGAGCTTGTATACAAAAACAGGGATGTAATGTTGAGGCTCTATATGGTGCTGGTAAGGCCACATTTGGAATATTGTGAGCAATTTTGGGCACCATATCTGAGGAAGGATGTGCTGGCTCTGGAGAGGGTCCAGGGGAGGTTTCCAGGAATGATCCCAGGAATGAGTAGGTTAACCTATGATGAGCGTTTGACGGCACTGGGCCTGTACTCACTGGAGTTTAGAAGAATGAGGGGGACCTCATTGAAACATACAGAATAGTGAAAGGCTTGGATAGAGTGGATGTGGAGAGGATGTTTCCATTAGTGGGAGAATCTAGCACTAGAGGTCATCGCCTCAGAATTAAAGGATGTTCTTTAAGGAAGGAGATGAGAAATTTATTGAGTCAGAGGGTGATGAATATGTGGAATTCTTTGCCATAGAAGGCTGTGGAGGCAAAGTCAGTGGATATTTTAAATGCAGAGATAGATAGATTCTTGATTAGTACTGGTGTCAGAGGGAATGGGGAGAAGGCAGGAGAATGGGGTTAGGAGGGAGAGATAGATCAGCCATGATTGACTGGCGGAGTAGACTTGATGGGCCGAATGGCCTAATTCTTTCCTATCCCATATGACATGACCTTATAATTTCCATCGTTTTTTTCGAAACAATGCAGTCAAATGGCTATGGCTATAAATCGTATTATTAAGGGAGTCCTTGTGGCACCACCTTTAAAATGATACCTTCTAGATTGCTTTCTTTGTTCTTTCTGCAAGAAAATGTCTCTTCTGGAAGAAAAGATTATGAACACATAACAATTTTGTGGTGGAAAGGCTTGTGCAAGAGGCATTGACCCCACTGAAAAATTCATGCAGCCGGGTTATTTTTGGCCATTCTGGATGAATGTGTAAAAGCACTGTTTTAGACTTTATTAATATGCAAATAAAGTGCTTAAAGGGTTTATCTTACATTTCCATCTCCATTGGGACGTGGGGGGGGGGGGGGGGGGGGGGGGGGGGGGAAGGATGTTGACCTACAACAAGGAAGAATTCTGTGTTTCACATATTTGTTGTACCAGACACAGCTGTTAAGAGTTTGCTGCATTTGATACGTGACGATCGATCTGTGAATAACCATCTACTCCCCCCCCCCTCCACACCAGGGGTCCTAATTGTTCCAACACCCCCCAACCCCCCCCCCCCCCCCCCCACCACCGGGAACCTTGTTCTCGCCACACAACCATCTCTCCTCGGCTTGTCCTGGGCTCGATCACATTTCCCCCTCATGCAGTGCACCTCTCGTTCCTCTCCTTGCCCGTCATTCTGCCTTCTAGGGGGGCACCTCCTGCAGCCGCCCATGAAGGCGCGGGAGATTAGACCTTCCTGGTCCACCTCCCACTGGCCCTTTGACCAGTGTCCACTGATGCCTACCAGGGGGCGAGTGGGAGAGGAGTCTCTGACCCACTCCAGGGGGTTTCCTGCACGATCACGCCGGTGGCTCGGGGCCGGGTTCAGAGGCAGCTCCCACTACGGGCGGGTTCCAAGACTAAGGACCTGATGCGCTGTAGAGCTGAGAACTCCAGTATATTCTGCACTCGATGGCTTTCCCTTTGCTCTATATATGGTACTAGAGTTTGTTTGATTGTATTTGTGCATGGTACATTTCTTCTCCGTGGATTGTCACCTTGTCGTGATGGAGAAGCTTGTGTGGTCCTGAGATCCTGAGAGCGATGCCGTCTGGAGCTATGCTCCTGGTAGGGCCACCCATGGCGGTAATGTCGAGGGGGAGGTCTCTGACAAAGATCCAATCTTACCAAGACCTCAACGGTGGAACAGGCGGAGGATGATAGCTGACCTTAGTGGAGCATCACAACGGCTGGGAAGGCGGATGAAGGCTGCAGCAGAAAAGGGTCTCTGGTTGTCTTGGACTCCATGCCACTGGATCCTGACCCAGATCTGTCAAGGACCGTGTGGTGGCTGTCTGTGCACCAGTCTTCCCACGTTAAACAAAGTCACTCACAGGTGTCCTCCATGAGAGGACGTTCATACTCGTTTCGAGTGAACGCCGATGATGATGATGATATCTGATTTGTTTCCAAGCAAAACAACATTTTTCACCATATCTTGGTACACATGACATTTATAAACCTCAACCTAAAACTAATGTTGTTTCTTTGTTTATGAAGGGAAGTAGAGAGAATCCAGGTAATTATAGGCCAATGAGCCTCACATCAGTGGTGGGAAGCTACTGGATTTAGCTTAGTTTAATTTATTGTCATTTGTACCGAGGTACAGTGAAAAGTATTGTGTGCTATCCAGTCAGCGGAAATATAATGCATGATTACAGTCAAGCCATTCAGATACAGGTACATGATAAAGGGAATATCGTTTAGTCTGCAGTTGGTGTCGTGGTTTAAAAGAGTTTTGAATGTGTGATTACAGATGCACTTCTGTGACCAGGGTACAAAGAGTTGCCTGGCTTGGACGCCATCTTGGACCAGTTCAGAGATGATTCTTTGGCATAGGATTTACTCCCATTTGGAAGAGAATGTGTTAATCAGTCAGCATGGGTTTGCACACGGCAGGTCATGTCTTATTAACTTGTTCAAGCTTGTTGAGGAGGAGACGAAGGTGATTGATGAAGGTAGGGCAGTGGATGGTGTCTGCAAGGATTTTAGTAAGTCCCTCTGTGTAGACCAATGTAGAGGAATACAATGCAGTGGATTAACAGTGATGTTGTCATATAGATTCAGAACTGGTTTATTGATAGAAGATAGATGGTAGTGGTGACAGGACAATATTCAGGCTGGAGGTCCGTGACTTGTGGAATTCCACTGGTATCTGTGCTGGGACTTCTGCTGTTTGTGATACTTATAAATGACATGGACATAAATGTAGATGGGTTGGTGAGCAAGTTTATGGAAGTACCAAGATTGCTGGTGTGTTGGACTGTGGTGGCGGAGGTAGATATGATAGTGACATTGAAGAGATTTTTGCTGGGCATATGGACAGGCAGGAAATGGAGGGATATGGATTCTATACAAAGGGTCAGCCTTGGCATCATGATTGGCACAGACAATGTGGGCCGCAGAGCCTGTTACTGGGCTGTACTGTTCTACGTTATATTGTGTCTCTGACTGCATGGGCGGCTAAAATAAAATTATTCTGGCACTACGCTAGGGCACTTTCCAGTGAAGGAGATATCTGCGTCTTCAGTCAGGCAAGCTGCCTTCAGAGCTGTGATATACCCCAACACTAAATATAATTACAAGGCCCAAGGATCATTAGCAATGAATCATTGGCTCACCCTCTTTTGGTGGGCCTTGGTGAGCCTTTATTAGGAAGCAGATATTTCCTTAAGGGGAACCTATCCAAACATCTCTTAAATACCACCATCGTATCTGCCTCCACCACCCCCAGTGGTGAGTTCCAGCCACTCACCACACTCAGTGTAAAAAGAATACTTGCCCACACAACTCCTGTAATCCTTGCCGCTTTCAACTTAAAGCTTTGCTCTCTGGTATTTGATATTTCCATTCTGGGAAAAGGTCCACACAACCGTCACTAATGGCCATGAGTAATAGGGATGAATACATGATTCTTAATGAACTCATGCACCTGAAATAAAGCATCGATGTCAAGTAAATATTCTCACTGGAAGTTCAGATCCTACTCAAGGGACAAGCGGTTTATTCTCTTGCAAGAGTTTTGCCCATCAGCTATGCGGTTTATATCCTTCCTCCAAGGAAGTCAATTTTAGCATCTCAAGGAACTAGATCAACCAATGCTTCATTGAGACTGAGATCTTGTGGATTATATAACTCAGTACGGTATTGTGCAGTGTCTTATTAACCTAAATTACCAGATGATCTAATGATATACTTATTTAATTATTTTTATGCATGAAATAAAATTGGATTTAGTTTATTTAGTTTAGTTTAGAGATACAACGTGGAAACAGGCCCTTCATCCCACCGAGTCCGCACTGACCAGGGATCCCCGCCACACGTTAACACTATCCTGGACTTTCCTACACACACTAGGGACAATTTTACATTTATACCAAGCCAATTAACCTACAAACCTGTAAGTCTTTGTAGTGTGGGAGGATACTGAAGATCATAGAGTGATACAGTGTGGAAAACAGGCCCTTCGGCACAACTCGTCCACACCGGCCAACAATGTCCCTGTTACACTAGTCCCACTTGCCTGCGCTTGGTCCATATCCCTCCACACGTGTCCTATCCATGTACCTGTCTAACTGTTTCTTAAACAATGGGATTGTCCCAGCCTCAACTACCTCCTCTGGCAGCTTGTTCCATACACCCACGACCCTTTGTGTGAAAAAGTTAATAGGATTCCTATTAAATCTTTTCCCCTTCACCTTGAACCCATGTCCTCTGGTCCTCGATTCCTCTACTCTGGGCAAAAGACTCCGTGCATCTACCCGATCTATTCCTCTCATGATTTTGTACACCTCTATAAGATCCCCCTCATCCTCCTGTGCTCCATGGAATAGAGACCTCTCCCTATAGCTCAGACCCTTGAGTCCTGGCAACATCCTTGTAAATCTTTTCTGAATCCTTTCAAGCTTGACAATATCTTTCCTATAACATGGTGGCCAGAACTGAACACAATATTCTAAATGCAGTCTCACCAACGTCTTATACAACTGCAACATGACCTCCCGACTTCTATATATACTGTGAGTGATGAAGGCCAATGTGCTAAAAGCCTTTTTGACCACCTTATTCACCTGTGACTCAACCTGCAAGGAACCATGCACCAGTACTCCTACATCCCTCTGCTCTACAACACTACCCAGAAGCCTGCGAATTACTGTGCAGGTCCTGCCCTTGTAGACGTCCCAAAATGCATGACCTCACGCTTCTCTGTATTAAATTCCATAAACCATTCCACCACCCAACTGGCTAGTCGATCCAGATTCTGCTGCGATCATTCACAACCATCTTCACTATCTGCAAAACCACTAACTTTTCTATCATCAGCAAACTTGCTAATCTTGCCCTATATGTTCTCATCCATATCATTGATATGGATGACAAACAGTAATGGGCCCAGCATCGAATCCTGTGGCACACCACTAGTCACAGGCATCCCCTCTGAGAAGCAACCTTTCATCATTACCCTCTGCTTCCTTCCATGGAGCCAATTTGCAATCCATTCATCTACCTCTCCTTGGATCCCATGCAATCTAACCTTCCAGAGCAGCCAACCATGCAGAACCTTGTTGAACGTTTTACTGAAGTCCATGTACACAACATCTACAGCTCTGCCCTCATCAACCTTTTTCGTCACGTCTTCCAAATATATCAATCATATTTGTGAGGCATGACCTCCCACGTACAAAACCATGCTGACTATCCCTAATCAGCCCTTGCCCATCCAAATGCCTGTATATCCTTTCCCTCAGAATACTCTCCAATACCTTACCAACTACAGATGCTAAGCTCACTGGACTACAGTTCCCAGCATTTTCCCTGCAGCCCTTCTTGAAAAGAGGTACAACATTTGCCACCCTCCAGTCTTCCAGCACCTCTCCTGTATTTAAGGAGGACTTGTTGAAAACCCACGCAGTCACGGGGAGAACGTACACATTCCATGCACACAGTACCCGTGGTCTGGGTCGAACCCGGGCAGCAACTCTAACGCTGCGCCACCGTGCCACCCTAATAAAATGCTTAATATTTTTAAATGGAAATGTCACATGAATTGTAGATTGCAAAACTAGAGCGATGACATCATCGTAGCTAATAAAATGGATCCAGTGAGCAAGGATATCATCTCCTGAGCAAAGTGCCGTGAGACATGTTCGAGTCGCAGCTGCTCAACTAATGATAGTGACGCCTGGCATGGATGAGTAAATAACTAGTTAGGCTGGCGCCATGTTCTTGTTGATGGAGTGTGGGAGCAGATCCAAGGACACGCTCATACCTCCAGGCATAGTTGGGACTAAGCACTGTACTGAAGAGATGTGTGCTTCACATTGATCATTAAATTAGATTTCAACCGAGTTAATCACTTCAACTGAGTATAAACTCTTGAGGCAGCTTCATTTCTCATGAAATCACAGTGACTCCATTAAAATGCTTGAACATTTTCATTACTCTAGTGGTGATATGTGAAGCTAATAAAGCTGTGACAACTGAGTACTGGAGGATTAAACACTGCCGAGACAATACAAAGTTATGGACTTCATTTGGTATTTAAAGACAAGCATGCTCATTAATATAAATTTGGCTGAAAATGACTAATATCTGCTGATATTTCATGTGGATTGTGGGGCTGATCACAATAGCCCATGAGCTGGGAGTCGCCACACACAATACAACATCATTGTTTTTGAGTGACGTGTGCTGTTCACGCTGTAACTTATGATGCTCATTAGATACACATCAGTCTGAACAAGGGTCTCGACCCGAAACGTCGCCTATCCCTTCGCTTCATAGATGCTGCCTCACCCGCTGAGTTTATCCAGCATTTTTGTCTACCTTCGATTTTTCCAGCATCTGCAGTTCCTTCTTAAACATGCTCATTAGAATGATCGTTATGAAAAATCCAAAAAACTGCAGATGCTGGAAATCTGAAATAACATGTGTAGGAAACAAGTGCAGATGCTGGTTTAAATTGAAGATAGACACAAAATGTTGGAGTGACTCAGTGTCCTGCATTTTGTGTCTATAAAACCTAACATGTTGGTTTATAGCTCTGTCAAAGGGATCCTGGACCTGAACATGTAAACTATTTCTCTTTCCACAGAGGCTGACTGATCTGCTGAGTGTTTCCAGCATTTCCTGTTTTGGGAATGATTGTTGCATCTCACCAGCAAGAACTTACTGTTCATAACATGTACTCATCACCACAGGGCAAATGCTTTGAATGGCTTACATAGTTTAAAACTGGCCTGCATCTTTTAAAGTAAGGGCTGGTGCTTTAGTTTAGTTTAGTTTAGAGATACAGCACAGAAACAGGCCCTTCGGCCCACCGAGTCCATGCCGACCAGCGATCCCCACACATTAACACTGCCTTGCACCCACTAGGGACAACTTTACATTCATACCAAGCCAATTATAGCAACATTTATACCAAGCCAAGCCAAGCCAAACCTGAACGTCTTTGGAGTGTGGGAGGAAACCGAAGATCTCAGAGAAAACCCATGCTGGTCGTGGGGAGAAGGTACAAATTCCATACAGACAGTACCTGAAGTCAGGATCGAACCTGGTTCTCTGGCGCTGTAAGACGATGCCACCGTGCCGCTCCTGGTCCTCGCCCTTTATTCATCTCTGTCAAGTTGCCCGTCCTTCTGACAAAGTAGCTGGCATTGGCAGGTATTCAGCATCCTCCCTTCTTGTCAGGACCACCACTAGCACCATTCATATTACCTTGGTCTCCAATCTATCACAAACCATTGCCTTTGCACTCTCCACCCCCCCCCCCCCCCCCCCCCCCCCTCATCCCCACCACCCTCATCTCTCCACTACTTAAAATATGTTTCTTTCCTCACGTTTCCTGCTCTGATGAAAGATCATTGAGATGGAACTTTAACCCTGTTTCTCTCTCCAGAGACATCGACTGAGTAATGAACATTTTCAGCATTCCCTGGTCTTATTTTGAAATTGTGTGTTTGGAACAGGGTCTGAACTTGTATTTTTCTGGCTGAAGGGATACTATTTTTTCTCTTTTATGGTTCTTGGATTCCAAACTATAAGTGATATAACAGGCTGTGGACACAAGGAACTGCAGATGGTGGTTTACCAAAAAAAAAGACACAAAGTGCTGGAGTAACTCTTCTTGTTCTTGTTCTCGGTTCTTGGGTCCTCCAAAATATTCCAACTGGAATTTAAACTGGAGGTGGTAACTCAGCAGGTCAGGCAGAATCTCTGGAGAAAATTGACATTTCAGTAGACAATAGACAATAGGTGCAGGAGTAGGCCATTCGGCCCTTCGAGCCAGCACCGCCATTCAATGTGACCATGGCTGACCATCCACAATTAGTACCCAGTTCCTGCCTTCTCCTCATATCCCCTGACTCCGCTATCTTTAAGAGCCCCATCTAGCTCTCTCTTGAAAGTATCCAGAGACCCGGCCTCCACCTCCCTCTGAGGCAGAGAATTCCACAGACTCCCAACTCTAAGGACGCCACATGATGGCAGCCTCTGCCTACAGTCTGTCTGGTTTTCTATCTTTTTTTTATTTTTAGTTTGTTTAAAAGTACGTCTTGGAGGATTTTTTAAAGTATTTCTATGTGGGGGAGGGGGTAGGGTAATGGGGAAGCAGTTTCTCAGTCACTTCCTGGCGAGCATGTTTCTCAGTCACCTCCGAGTCTCATCTTCGCCCCACACCTGGATTGGCGCGGCCTTTCCTGCCGGGGACCGGACCAGAGCTTGAGCAGCGGTGCAGCACTGGATTCATCGCAGAGCAGGCGATGCTTTACCTGGATCGCCGTTTGAAGCTCCGGAGTGTTGGGCCTGCTGCTTCAACATCGCGGAGCTGTGGTTTGCAGAGCTTCCAGCGCGGGCGGCACTGACTTCAACATTGCGGAGTCCTGGGATCCCTTTGCCGAGGGCCGCCAGCGTGAATCTCCGCCCAGCTCAGCCTGTGGACTTCGGGAGCCACGCGGTTTCCGGTAGGAAGTGGCCGATTTGGAAGTCCAAGCCGCTGAGAATGTTCTCCCGTTCCGACGTCGGAGTTCCATCATCCGGCGAGAGGGCCTGAACATCGGGCTGCCCGTAGCGGTGACAGTGAGGGGTTCGGGAGCCCCCCCGACCACGGGTGAACAACAGAGGACAACAGAGGACAGAGGAGGATGACTGAACTTTGGTGCCTTCCCTCACAGTGGGAAACTTTGACTCCACTGTGTGGGGATGTCTATGCTAAAGACTATCGTGTTCTGTGCTCTTTTTTATTTGTATGGCTGTGTGGTGACCACAAATATAACTGTACCAATTGGTGCACGTGACAATAAATGTCTCTTGTCTCTTGTCTTGTCTTGTCTCTGTGTGAAAGTTGTGAGTCTGTGTTTCAGGTCGAGACCTTCATCAGATTTAATAATGAATGTGCTGTATTAATCTATTCATTTTCCAATTGATTGCAGGATGAGGATAAGTAGCCACAAATTACAAAAACTGGTGAATACATCTCTTATGGATAATTTTCTTTTGTCAACCTTAAATAATTAATAACACTTATGTCGATTTGCAGGATAGATGACATTCAGCTGTGCAAAGAAATAACGAATCTAAAGCAGGAGCTCCAGATATTCGTCTCCATTCCAGGTAATTGATGTTTTAACCTCCAATGCTCCTTCAGAATTATGTGGCTGGTTTAATTTTCCATTCAACCACAGTATAATTATAAAGAACTGAAAGCTTGGGGATAGTGAGTCGTTTCTGCTCTAATAAATATCCCTTGGGCTTTTGGATTCTCATGTGCTTTTGGAGCTGTTGACAACTAGATGTATTAGGGCTGGTCACTTGTATTAGGCTGCACTACGCTATTAGAAAATGCTGTAGTGTTCTCTGATCGAATGGCAGTAGTATTTGATAAAAATTAATACAAAAGGAGGAAAATCCAGCTGATGACATTTGTAGAAAGCATTTTCTATCGCTCGGGAAAACAAAATCAGTGCCTGGTAAGTAATAGGATGAAGCATCAAATGATGCGATAACATTGCTACTTGTGAAGTGACAGCATCATTGTAGCCGCACGCACTCGGGGGAAATGAGTCCTAAAGCTTTGCAGAAACTGGAAAAGATTTAATTGTGTTTGCTTCAAAAAAAAAAATAACCTAGAGATGTAGTATTTACTTGTTAACTGAAGTTCTACTTTCATTTGTCAGCAGCTCATGGCTCTCAGTGATGGAACACAATCCATTGTCATTGGAAAATATTATGAAGCTGCAACAATCATTTAATGTCTCAGTCTAAAGGAGGGTTTCGACACGAAATGACACCCATTCCTTCTCTCCAGAGATGCTGCCTGTCCCACTGATGTTACTCCAGCATTTAGTGTCTATAATCATTTACACAATCTCAGTTAAGGGCCTGTGTCATTTGCGCGTAATTTATGCGACATTTACTCGTCATGACGCACGATGCGTGCATGGCGTGCATTACACGCGCATGGTACATGGTGACGTAGGCAGTGACGCACGGTAGCACACGGTGACCCAGGGTTCTGGGATTCACAAAATCTTCGTACGCCATCTGCGTGATGCGCAAATGACGCCCAAGTGGGACAGGCCCTTTATGCTCTTTCAGGAATGAATGGGCAGGAGGGTTTTATATTCAACCCAACAAGATTCACAAACATGAGATCATTGTGAGGATTGGATAGAATGAGTTAGTAAAAGCCCAAGATAAATCAGTGGAAATTAAAACACGGTTTCCTGTGTAATCCACCTGTGGCCAGCATGCAGAACGTGGAGATGGCAGCAATCCTTTCTATGCACTAACGTTGCAATGTGGCAGTGCGCCTGGACCACAGTTCTCAAATTTAATTCCATTGTTTTCAATGCAGCCAACTTTCAGAAACAGAGTTTAATGCATTCCTATATCCTATATCGTACCATTACTATCCTGACATGCAACTCTGCTATTTTAC
Source organism: Leucoraja erinaceus (assembly GCF_028641065.1). Lineage (NCBI taxonomy): Eukaryota > Metazoa > Chordata > Chondrichthyes > Rajiformes > Rajidae > Leucoraja > Leucoraja erinaceus. Next base: position 35,983,665 of record NC_073396.1, read on the forward strand.
TTAGGTCCCAGAATCTTCCTGGTAGACAGTCTTCTCTTCACTGAATTCAAACGACTTATGTCAGAGGATAAGGAAGTGTTCAAATTCTCTCATCCCGTACCCAATCCCACTCCTCATTCATATCTCTTTCTTGTCATTCTCAGATCAAGATGGTTAAATCTAGGCTCCTATTTCTAATACTAGACTAAGTGGGACCCATTGGGTTCCATTGTCACAAGGGAGGTCTGGTCCCCCAACGCAATATTCCATCACACACGCATAGCCTCCAACTGCGCAGGCGCAGCTGATGTGTTCCTGTTGCGACGCCCCTGATCCCCCCTCCTCCCCTCGTCCCCACCCCCCACTCTCCCCCCTTGCCGTTCCCCCCCCCCCCCCACGCACTCACTCCCCCATCCCCCCTCAACCCCCCCCATCCACTCTTAGCGGCTCTCCCATTGGGCTCCCATTGTGACGTAGAACACGCAGGTATTACTGCGCAGACGCAGCTGATGGGCACGGCAAGTGGAAAAGGGATTTATTAAAGCTTAAATGGAATCAAAATCACCTTATCTGAAAATGTCATGCTTTATTTCTCGAGTTATTAATGAAAATGTTCAATAATCTGGCAAAACTTTGAAATAGAAACTGTCAGCTGTCTTTCGCTGATGATGTCACAATGGGTTTGCGCCGTCTTGCTCGCACTCAGAGTGACGTCACCCACCGTCGGTGGGCTGAAGTGCCTGTTTCATTGCTGTATTTTACACTAGTTTACACTAGTTTACACTAATCCTATAATAATCCTCTATGAATCCTCCAAGAAGGAACTGCAGATGCTGGAAAATCGAAGGTAGACAAAAATGCTGGGGAAACTCAGCAGGTGCGGCAGCATCTATGGAGCAAAGGAAATAGGCAACGTTTCTGAAGAAGGGTTTCGGCCCGAAACGTTGCCTATTTCCTTCGCTCCATAGATGCTGCCGCACCCGCTGAGTTTCTTCAGCATTTTTGTCTACTTCCTGTTTATTGGAATGAAATGTGGAAACACTTTATTAGAGAGGTGAAATTAGCACAGGGAGTGGGAGAATTGTCACAGGGTGTCCCTGGCAGTTATATGCAGGAAGGATCTGCAGATTCTGATTTAAACCGAAGACAGACACAAAACGCTGGAGTAACTCAGCGGGACAGGCAGCATCTCTGGTCCTGAGAGTTATTTTTTGTTATTTATAATTGATGGGGACCGAGGAAAAGATTAGTAAAACACTAGCATTAAGAGGCAGTCCGGAATCACCATTGAGTTACTGGAAGATTGGCAAAAGGCCAATGCAATGCCTGCATGCAGCAGTTACAGGCCAAAATGTTCTCATTTGTTTTGGTTTCATTCCATCGAAGGTAATGGAATCTGAGAGTGAACCTGTGTGCAAGAAGCCAAGTCCTTGTTATCTGTGGTCTGTGGACACTGACGGGGATGTCACTGTCTGCCCAGTTTCCAGGACAGAGTAAGATCGATTGCAGTAACTCCAATCCTTTTGATCACCTTGATTACCAAAAGTCTTTTGACCCATTCTACTCATTAAATTCAAAGGAGTTGGATTTGCTGTAATAAGTAACACACAAATAAGAAAAGCTGCTCAACATATTGAGCACATGATAGAGAGGTTACACTGGAATCAGCTTGGCCACTCCAACCTCACATTAACCTGTGGTACACATACAATGCTTGTGCAGATATATATTTGAGGTTATTGTCGGTGTGTTAACTCAAGCATACTGAAGTTCTACACTAAACATCTGCAAAACTCACTTAAACCCCAACTCTAAATGACTCTGATGAGATAGAAAAAAAATCTTACCTGGTAGTTCTTGGTTAGTGATATTGAAATTCAACATCACCTTCAATAAAGCAGCATAATATTTGGCTGTCAGAACCTAAGTATTTGAAGATCACAAACTCAAAGCTGGTGTAAAACCTCTGGTTTATAGGGCCACAATTGATCCCTATCTCCCTGTTTCCTTCTGAAACAAGGATTACCTGGAACGGATACTTTAATACACTGGAGTATTATCACCAACAGTGTTTATGCAAACTCCTCCAACTTCACTGCCCATTTCAGTGAGGGTGGCCTCTCTCCAACCAGCTTTCCCAGCATGGGGACTCTAACCGCTCAGAGCCATCTCAAATGAGCAGGCTAATTGTTCACCATACTGAAACAGGCGTTGCATTCTGAGGTCAGTCTCAGTTAGTGAATACCAGGAGCAAGGAGGCACCAATTCAAGGATGTTCTTAAAACCTCCTTGAAAAAGTGAAACATGCCCATCACTTAGGAGGAATGAGTAGGAAGGAACTGCAGATGCTTGTTTAAACTGAAGATGCTGGGGTAACACAGCGGTTACAGGCAGCATCTCTGGAGAGAAGGAATGGATGACGTTTCGGGTCAAGACCTTTCTTCAGACACTTGTGATCATAGAATAATTTGTGATCATAGAATGATTAATGGCAAAACATAAGTAAAAATGCTGCCAATATTTACCAGGTCAGGCAGCATCCATGGAGAGAGAAACATAAAAGTACTGCAATCATTGTAGGGTCTGGTATAAATGGAGCCACATTATTTACCTATTACATGATGGTTTCTATTACAGGATCCTGGAATCTTCAAATATAATGTTTGCACTTAAAAGGGATTATAGTGTACATGAGGCTCATTTTGTACTTCTGGGACTGCAACAATTCCTGGAAACTAAAGTTAATGCTTCAGAGAAGATTACGCAGGAAATCTAAATATAACAAAATGGATCTGCAAGTTTCCAGCAGCCTGGTAAAACTTTCCACTTCAGGAACTCAAATATTTTAATAATAAGCAGAGGTAGATATTGTTGCCATGTTTATGTAAAGGATAAATTATCATCTGTAAACTGCATTAAATTAATTTGGAAGCAAAACAATACTTATGCAGTGATATCACAGTCTAAGCACCAGAGCTTTCAAAGTATAGGAAGGAACTGCAGATGCTGGTTTGAACCGAAGACAGACACAAAATGCTGGAGTAACTCAGCAGGACAGGCAGCATCTCTGGAGAAAAAGAATAGGTGATGTTTCGGGTCGAGACCCTTCTTCAGACCCTTCTTTCAAAGAGTCTAAATTAAAGCCTCAAATGTTTTGTTTAATTTTTTCATTTTGTATTATGTCAAATGTGATTATATTTTCCCTTTCTTTTTGAATGGGTTTTTAAAACAGGGATATGTTTCAAGTCCAGTTTTTAATAGCTGGGCTGTTCCTTGTTCGTTTCACTTCATTTCAATGTTTATGAGCATTAGACACATCATAGAAATCTAGCAACAAACAGACAATTTCAGTAAACTAAGTGGTTCCCAAAGGCTCAGATTTTAAAACCAGAAGTGCCAAAGGCAATATAATGTAGCCAATAGGGGAATAATAATAAAATAATAGAAGCAAACCGTGTACCAGCGTTTTAAATTTCAAAACATGTCCATGCTTACAAAGACCTGAAAGGATTGTTAGAAGATACAGTTTTAAATCCAAAATGTAAATAAAAACAAAGCAGGAATTGTAGATGAATGGTAATGCATATTGCAGTATATGAAATATGCAGGCATTGACCTTAATAAATTGGTTGGTAATGGGTTTCATTCAGCTCCAGGCATGATAATCAACTTCTGCCATGCATGTAAAACGTGCCCTGGATTTCAGCTTCCTGCTGATTCAGTAAGCTTGTATTAATTAGTTAGAATATAGAACAGTACAGCACAGGAATAGGCACAAGGAACTGCAGATGCTGGTTTACAAAAAAAGGCACAAAGTGCTGGAGTAACTCAGCTTGTCAGACAGCATCTGTGCAGAACGTGGATAGGTGACGTTTTGGGTCAGGATCCTTCTTCAGACTGATTGTGCTGGGGGAGGGAAGAAAGCTGGAAGAGAGGAGGGGCAGGACAAAGCCTGGCAAGTAATAGGTAGATACAGGTGAAGGGGGATTTCAACAGGTGGTTGGACAAAGGCCAAAGATGAAAAGACAAAACAATTGAATTGTGAATTGTGAAGCTGGAGGAAGGAATGTAGGGGAGGGGGAGAGGAAAAATAGGTGCGGGTCCAGTTGGAGTGCAGGGAAGGGGTTAAAAGACAAGGGGGGTGAGTGGGGGGGGGGGGACGGGGGGGGGATTGGGGGGGGGGGGGGGGGGGGGGGGTGAGGGTTGATGGTACTAACCTAAAATTGGAGAATTCATTGTTTCTATCATTGAGTTGTAAACTACCCTAGCAGAATATGAGGTGCTGTTCCACTGGTACACGTGTGGCTTCACTCTGGCAATGGAGGAGGCCCAGGACAGAAAGGTCAGTATGGTAATGGGTAGGGGAGTTCAAATAGTTAGAAGATGGGAGACCCAGTAGGCCTTGAAGAACCAAGTATAAGGCTCCAGCAAAACAGTCATTGATTCTACGCTTGGTCTTGCCGATGTACTGGAGCCCGCATATTGAACACCTGATGCAGTAGATGAGGTTAGAGGAGGCGCACCTGAACCTCTGTCTCATCTGGAAGAGCTGCTGGGGTTCCTGGATGGAGGTGAGGTAGGGGGAAGTATAGGGACAGGTGTTACATCTCCTGCAGTTGCAGGGGAAAGTCCCTGGGATGTGGGTGGTTTGGGTGGGAAGGGACGAGTGAACCAAGGGAGCAGTCTTCGTGGAAGGCAGAAAGAGGCGGGGATGGGAAGATGTGACTGGAGGTGAAATTATGTTGGAGCTGATGGAAATGTTGGAGAATGATGTGTTGGATGCGGAGGCCGGTGGGGTGAAAGGTGAGGGCCAGGGGAACTCTATCCCTGTTCCGTCCACAGGGAGGGGGAGCGAGGGCAGGACTAAGAGTTGAAGAGGAGACACAGGTGGGGGATCCATCTATGACAGAAGGGGAAAACCCACATTTACTAAAGAAAGAGGACATCTCCTAGAATAGAACGTCTCAGCCTGGAAGCGGATGTGGTGAAGATGGAGGAATAATGAGTAGGGAATAGCATCTTTGCAAGAGGCAGGGTGGGAGGGAGTGTAGTCCAGAAAACTGTGGGAGGTGGTAGCTTTATAGTACATGCTAGACTAAGTGCAGACCCATTGGATCTGCCCCCCCAACGCAATATTCCACCACTCACTTGTTCCCCCAACGTAACCCGTTCCCCCAGCGCAATATTCCACCAGCATGCATAGCGCAGGCACGGCTCATTTCCCCTCATTCTCCAGCACTCCCTTCCCCTCCTCTTCACCCTCCCGCTTCTTTCCCCTCTCCTCCTCCCCTCCCCCAATCACTCCCTCACCTCTCCCTCCCTCTCCTTTCCCCTACCCTCAGTCACTTCCTCCCTCCCTCCATAACTACTCTCCCCTCTCTACCCCCCTCCTATCCCTCTATCCCACCTCTCCCCCAATCCTCACCTCCCCTTATCCTCCCACTATCCCTCGTCACCTCTCCCTGTCCTCATATCCCTCTATTCCGCACCCTCTACTGCCCCCACACCCCCTCCTCTTCCTCTATTCCCCACGGATATTGAAATTCGGCAATGATGTCCCACCGCTGCCATGAGGTTCCACCGCCACCACGGCCCCATCGTGGCGAGGCCTCACCACCGCGGTCTCGATGCCTCCTGGAGCGCCACGTAGAAGCCCGGCCGGGGCCTCGCGGGTAGAAGCCCAAGTCAGGCGAAGCGGCCGACGGCGCCCGCGGCTGGGAACTACGGAGGGCGCAAAATGGCCGCTCGCCCGCTTGGCACCACGGAGGTGCCCGCAGATGCAGCTCTAGCCAGCCAAGCTTTATATTCTCCTCGCTGAGTGCCACCCGTGACTGACAGCGGACACGGCCATTCAGTGCGGCGATGGTGCGGGAAGGGGCGTCACTGTCCCGGCGACTGACAGGAGAGGAGACCAATCTGCGCATGTGCGGTTTTAAAGATTTTTAAACCTTAATAACTTTAAATATATACCATCGATCGGAACAAATCGTGTTGCCCTTGTAGCACAGGAGAATGTGAGTATAGTGGTGGTGAAATAGCGAAGCACTCTAGTGTACCGTTTTTGCGCAAATAGAAATAAACGCAAAACCAGAAGGTCAGAGTTTGAGTTATGTATAGATAGAAGATTAGTCGATAGTCTGTCCCCTGTGGTGGAGACATAGAGATCAAGAATGGGGAGAGTGGTGTCGGAGATAGTCCAGGTGAATTTGAGAACAGGGTGGGCGTTAGTGATGAAGTTAATGAAATCTACGAGTTCTGCATGGGTGTAGGAGGCAGCCCCAGATGCAGTCGTCAATGTAGTGGAGAAACGGTTCGGGGAGAGGGCCGGTGTCCGCCTGAAAGAAGGAACGTTCCATGTAACCGGGAAAAGACAGGCACAACTGGGGCCCATGCCAGTGTCCACGGCTACACCCTTAACTTGGAGAGAAGCCAAAGGAGTTGTTGAGGGTGAGGGAGTGTAATCGGAGTGAAATCGATTGGTCTTTATTTAACATTACCTTGCTTTCGATGTTATTTACAGAAAAGGATAAAGGCAAAGAGGACAAACAGAGGGAGGATATACTGATCCAGAAAATCCAGAAATTGGTGGAGAAAAGGGACTTCCTGGTCGAAGATGCAGAAGTGGAGAGATTAAGGTCATTTGATGGTCACTCATTGTATTGACTTTTTTTCATACCTATTTCAATCTCCACGTAGAATAAAAGGAGCATGGAACTGGTCTCCTTGACAACACTGCTAAAGATAGACACAAAAAGCTGGAGTAACTCAGTGGGTCAGACAGCATCACTGGAGAAAATGAATAGGTGATGTTTCGGGTTGAGACTCTTCTCCTTTAATTATTATTAATTCATTATTGCCCAATTTATTTATAGTACTAGCAGTAGTAAATTAAAATAAATGTGATCTGAACAATGTCAGAGTCTATTATCAATGCCTAATTAACCTTGTGGTGGCAACTTTGTGAACTACTGCAGTTGTTTTGGTGAAGATACTCCCTCAGTGGATAGGGAGTTCCAGGATTTAGACGCGGAGACAATGAAGGATTGTGAACATATGGCGGTTGTGACAGGGGCCTTTGTTCATCTTGCTGATGGAGACTGGGGAAATACCGCTGGAGTAGCCAGCAGTGCTCATGGTGAAGGGAATGAAGGTTACATAAAAACATAGAAACATAGAAATTAGGTGCAGGAGTGGGCCATTTGGCCCTTCGAGCCTGCACCGCCATTCAATATGATCATGGCTGATCATCCAACTCAGTATCCTGTACCTGCTTTCTCTCCACACCCCATGATCCCTTTAGCCACAAGGGCCACATCTAACTCCCTCTTAAATATAGCCAATGAACTGGCCTCAACTACATTCTGTGGCAGAGAATTCCAGGGATTCACCACTCACTGTGTAATTTTTTTTTTTCTCATCTCAGTCCTAAAAGATTTCCCCTTTATCCTTAAACTGTGACCCCTTGTCCTGGACTTCCCCAACATCGGGAACAATCTTCCTGCATCTAGCCTGTCCAACCCCTTAAGAATTTTGTATGTTTCTATAAGATCCCCCCTCAATCTTCTAAATGGGTTTCGGTTGGTGGGTGCAGTAGAAACAGTGTGTGCACCTTTTTCTCGAATATTAAAACATTCATGACATTTGATGCTGGCTTGTTTATGTTACTCTGTGTTAATGGGTGAATTAAATCAATACATAACCTTCCAGATTAGTCTATCATGGGGCCAAGGCCAAGGCTTTTTTTGCTAAACTCCATATAAACAACATGCCATTTGGTCCTCTTGGAAACCTCGTCAGAAAACTCTATCAAAAATTTGAGAGACACAATTTCTCTTTCACAAAGCTGTGCTGACTATCCATAGTCAGTCCTTGTCTGCCCTAATGTTGGTAGATCCTGTCCCTAAAATTCCTCTCCAATGTTACCCACCACGTATGTCAGGCTCACCAACCTGTGATCCCTGGCTTGTTCTTGTACCTGACCCTAGTTTCCCCACAAAGTCTAAGGACACGCTGGGTCAGAACCTGAGGAGATTCACCTTAACCTCATTCTCGCCATGGACTCCGGCGACTGTGCAATCCTGCTCCTTCTCGACCTCAGCGCAGCATTTGATACAGTGGACCATACCATCCTAATTGACCGTCTCCGGTACAGGATTGGTGTTGATGGTATTGCCCTGAGCTGGTTTGTTTCCTACCTAAAGAAACAGGAGTTTCTCTACGAACATAGGCAATTCTTTCTCCTCCCCAGCTAGCCTTTTCTGCGGGGTTCCACAAGGCTCCATCCTAGGCCCCATTCTCTTCTCTCTCTACATGCTCCCCCTCGGCCAAGTCTTTCAAAGGCATGGCATTTCTTCCCACTGCTATGCAGATGATACTGAGCTCTATCTCCCCCTGAAACCCAACAAACGGTCTAATTTAAACAGCCTCATGCACTGCCTCGATGATTTAAAATGTTGGATGGCTCAGAACTTCCCCCAACTTAACGAGAGCAAGTCTGAGGTCATCCTACTCAACCCCTCCGACCCCATCAAAACAATAACAGGCGGCCTTGGAAGCCTAACCTCCTTAGTCAAATCGCATGTCAAAAACCTTGGCGTGATATTTGACTCTGCATTAAAGTTTGATAAGCAAGTCAACTCTGTGGTAAAACCTGGTTTCTTCCAGCTTCGTACAATAGCTAAAATCAAATCAATCCTCAAATTCGACGACCTTGAAATAATCATCGACGCATTCATCTTCTCCCGCCTTGACCTTGCAACTCCCTATACATCAGCCAATCATCCCTGTCCCACCTGCAATTGGTCCAAAATGCCGCAGCAAGACTTCTGACGGGTACCCGTAAAAGGGACGACATCACCTCGATCCTGGCCTCTCTCCACTGGCTCCCAGTACGGTATAGAATCAACTTCAAGCTCCTCTTATTCATATAAAAAGCCCTTAACGGGCTTGCCCTCCCCCCATATAAAAAATCTTCTAACCCACCATTCTACCTGCAGGTCCCTCAGGTCAGCCGACTTGGGGCTACTGACTATCCCAGGGTCTAGGTTTAAGCTCAGGGGTGACCGCACTATTCCAGTTGCAGCACCTAAACTGTGGAATAGCATCCTGCTCCTCATCAGAACTGCCTCCACCAGCGACTCCTTTAGGTCACAACTCAAAACCCATTTCTACTCCCTAGCTTTTTTGAGCCCCTCTGAGGGGGGGGCGCTGTAAACAGTTTATGTATGTATTGTTAGGTCTGTGTACCGTTGTATATATCACATTAGTACCTGCACTGATGTGAAGCGCTTTGGTCAACATGAGTTGTTTTTAAACGTGCTATAAAAAATAAATTTATTCTTCTTCTTATTATTATTATTATTATTTAAGACTGGTAGCATCTCCTCTTTTGTAATTCAGCTATGGTTCAATGCATTGTTACTCATTTCCCTCAGTTCCTTTTCTTGCATGACCATCTTAGATGCAAATCAAAAGATGTGTATCCTAAAGGTGCAATGGCAATATGCCAACATTTAATAAATTAAACATTCATAAATCAAGGATGACCCATGTCTGATATTTAAGACTAGAAAATGATTCTAATTCTATTTTGTGGGAATTTATTCTCACAGAGAAAGAGAAGAAGACAAGGAAATGGAAGAATTCCTCCAGTCAAAGTTAAGACCACTAAAACATGTAACTAAAGCACCTCTGGGTAAGTCAAGATTAAAACAAGTCAACTTTGAAAACAGCTTTAACCTTTTGATTGTCACTTTGATTGATTTTCATTCCAGGCTCTTCTGACATCCAGGCCCTCTTCCTCGCTCCTCCTCATTTCATCGTATGATAAAAGGGATCTTGGCATCATCAGCTGGTCTTGGCAATCTTTGCGTTGCCCAAACTGCCTGAACCATGTTGCTTGCTATATGTTGGAAACACACAACAGGTCAGGCAGCATCTATGGTGCGAGGGTCAGAGTTGGCTGAAGACCCTGCTTCACAACTGGGAAAGAGAGTTTTATGTGGTAGAGAAAGTGGGGTTCTCTACCACATAAAACAAAGGATAGGGCAAAGTCAGTTTGTCATTGTGTTATGTTGCAGAGGTCATTTACTCTTGGGATCTTAGGAGACCGTGGCATTGATTTGTCAATGTTGCGGGGATGCAGGCAGCTTCTGCCGGGTGGGTACTCTGTTTGCAGCAACTTCTGGATGGTTGAGTTAAACGCTCTGGTTCAACTGCACATTGTCCTGGGCTGGCCTATATTTTAATGTAAATATATTACCTGGCAGCTGCAATTCTGGGAGGAAAGCCAGGGCAAAGGGAATATCTCTGATAGTGTCAGGCCAGGATTGCTCAGGGGATTCCAATATTTATGGAGCTGGCTGCTTAATAGATTAATGAGAAGAACTGCAGAGAATGATAACAAGCAGAGGGATATGATAACAATGTGGAATGCGGGCCAGAGCTGTTGCTGAACCTGAAACCAGAAGGAGAATGCAGGAAGTGGCCAACAGGTGGGGCAGTGTCTCTGGAGAGAGAAATGCTGAGTTAACATCACAGATGAACTGTGACAGTTCTGGTATAAAGACTTAGAGGGAATATTGATTTCTGAAGGCTGCAATTGTCAATTTTGCCAAAAGTCAATATCAAATTTACAATGAACTTCATTGTAGTAGCACAGAAGACCATGGACATATAGTGACTGGGAGAATAAGACAGGAAATTGACCCGTGGGCTGGATGGCGAGGGCAAGAGGAACATTATTCTTGCTTTGCCAGAAGAGCGGTGAGAACAAAGAACAAAGGTGCAAGAAATATAAGAAATACTGTCAAGGGCTCGTGTTAATTATGGTGGAGGATATGGGAAATGGAAGAAATCTCACAGGAACGAGTGTGGAAAGTCTCGTCATCAAAACAGATGAAATTGAGATAGAAGACCTGGGAGAATGGAATTGGCATAAAAAAGAATGACATTTGAGTTCTATATGAGTGGAGGAAGCTGTCAATATGTGGGAAAGAGAGTTGACGGCCTGAGTAGGAGTGAAACGAAAACCGTTCCATGGGTTCCAGAAAGAGACAGACAGAGCTCAAGCCCATGCAATTTAAATCGACCTTTAATTTGGAGAAAGTGAGTGAAGGAAGAATTGTTCAACATGAGAATGTACTTTCAAGCAGGTGAGTTTGCTGGCAGAAGTGATCAATATCCAGCTGTATTCTGATCAATATCCAGCTGATCCAGAAGTGATCAATATCCAGTATTCTTTGATTACCTTTCTCACTACCAAGAGCTCTGTCAATTTTTATGCCATCTACAAAGTTATTAACTTTACTAATCTAATGCCCCTGTCCCACTTGGGAAATCTGAACGGAAACCTCTGGAGACTTTGTGCCCCACTCAAGGTTTCCATGCGGTTCCCGGAGGTTTTTGTCAGTCTCCCTACCTGCTTCCGCTACCTGCAACCTCCGGGAACCGCACGGAAACCTTGGGTGGGGCGCAAATCCTCCTGAGGTTTCCATTCAGGTTTCCTAAGTGGGACAGGGGCATTAGTGAACATAGGTTGCTCGCTTTATTTTTAAACATGGGAACCGATTATGTACTTGAAATAAAATCCCACTATTTTCATTATTTTAATATTGCAGACACACCAAAAGAGATATCGGCTGTTAATGAACCTCCTCCAAACAAACCATCAGTCGCCAAAGCTGGAATGGCCTTAATCAAAGATTGCTGTGGAACTACGCAATGCAATATTATGTAGTTCCCGCTAATTATGTTTGCATCTCGTCTCTCAGTGTTTGTGAAAGAGATTGGCACCCAAGCTGGATGAACAGCTGACCATACCATACTGTGGTACAACACTGCATTGAAGTGAGTCTGCCCTTCATGCATGGATCACAAACTCTGCATGCTGAAAAGGAAAACGCATCTTGTTTCCAGTGGTAGAATAAGAACTGTTTTTTATACCTGGCATGTGTGATAACAAAGTAGTTTATGAAATTGTTCCAGAGGTAAAAACACGACACAATGCACACACCACGTTTAAAACCTCCTACCTACACTGATAGGATGTTACAGGGCTTGCATGGAACAAATCTTCAAGGCTTATTTCATACGATTCTCTAGATTCTGCCAGGCATTTCAGCTTGGGACACCAAACAATTACAACACTTGCCGTGAAAGAGCACATTCAACTACTGAAAGTCAGGTAACCAACTTTTCAAATTTAAACCCAGTGACTTTACATGCTTGGAGACAAATTCTCTTCTGTAGAGACCAAGTAGAGATTGTGATGTATCATATTTTAAAATGTGTTCTTATTGTGTTACAATCAAGTGTTTCCTTATTGATAACTAGGGGATTGTTAATGTACTATAAAGGTAAATTGAGATGTGTCTGTCATAGAGCAGCAGCATTGATAAAACTTTGCAAGTTAGTTCTGAAATAAAAAGATCTAAGAATTCAAGAGTTGGGGTTTAGGGAAAAGATATTCATCTTTGGGTGGGACTAAAGTTGTGTGGAGGTTGATCACTGTTAAAGTTGAATTTCTTCCCCACGTTCTTTGAAGTACGTAATTAGATCAAATAATATTTATATTTCTTATTTATATTCTTGTTGGCTATGTTTGAATAAAAGTTTGTTTCCTTCCTTTGTGCACCACTTTCTATGCTCAGCACAAAAGCAACTGGTTACTGTCAGGCACTCGCTGTAGAAGGCAAGAAAGAGGATGGTGGGCTAATGAAATGTGACAGAACCACGCAATGCTAAAACTAAGTTTAAAGCATATTTGCACTCACCTGAACTTAGAGGAAAATAAACTTTTGTCTCTCTCCCAACTAATTGTCGTCCTTGTGTTTAAATGCTATCAAATTCTCCAATATTTGTCATTATTTAATGTTGAATCTTTTATCTATTTCGAAGGTCTATTTTAATGAAATGTATAATTATCGAAAAGTGATTAAACAGTTGTGTGTTTAGATCTTGAATATAATAAAGTTATTTGCTTGGGTATGAGACTTTATTTTATTATGCAGGGGGAAATGCAGTGTTCATGTTGGTTGTGTGAAAAAAAAAGTCGCACACGTTGAAAATCTGAAATAAAAATAGAAAATGTTGGATGCATTGAGCAGTCAGGCAGCATCTATATTTGTTCATGTTTTTGGTTAAAGACTCAGAACTGGGAAAGAGAAAACAAATTAGTTTTAAATTGCAGTTTAATCAACTTGGCACAGCAGTAGAGTTGCTGCCTTAAGAGCCTGTCACACAAGCATGCGACAGCATGCGGCGAGCGCGACCAAACCGGAAGCGGGGGCCGCGCGGAGGTCGAGTGAATGACGTGAAGTTCGAGCGAAATAAGCGCGTGACGTTCGGCGTCAAGACGCTGCGTGCGGCGTCGAGACTCTGCATATGCCCGTCGAGCCAGTGCGTACGCCGTCGAGGCAGCTGCGGGCCGGCAGGCCGTTGCCGCGCGGAATTTTTGAACACTGTCAGTTTTTCGGAGCCCCGCATGATGTCGGGACCAGCTCCGCACAACTCCATATGGATCCGGCGATCGAAATGGGACCAGCCCCGCAAGGCCGTACGGCTCCAGTGACCACGTTAGGTCGCGCTCGCCGCATGCGACCTCTCGTGGGACAGGTTCAAATCCTGACTACGGGTTCTGTCTGTATGGAGTTTGTACGTTCTCCCTGTGACCGCGTGGGTTTTCTTGGGGTGCTCCGGTTTCCACCCACACTACAAAGACATGCAGGTTTGTAGATCAATTGGCTGCGGTAAAATTGTAAATTGTCCCTTTTGTGTGTGTGTGTGTGTAGGATAGTGCTAGTGTACAGGGTGGACACAAAAAGCTGGAGTACCTCAGTGGGTCAGACAGCATCTCTGGAGAAAAGGAATAGGTGACATTTTGGGTGGAGACCCTTATTCATACTGATGTACGGGATCATTGCTGCTGGGCTAAAGAGCCTGTTTCTGCACTACGTCTCTACATTCTGAAGTCTAAAGGGTGGGGGAGAGATGGATAGGACAATGAAAGGATATCAAGAATGTTGAATAATGTAGATAGGACATTGACTTCTTCTGTAATCTGTGTTCATATCCCACAAACTCCAAGATCACTCTGTACAACATGGTTGTTAAGGGTCATGCCATTAACTGTGCACTTTCCTCTTGCATTCAACCTCCCAAAGTACAGCTCCTGACACGTGGTCAAATTAAACTCCATCTGCCATTTCTCTCCCCATTTCATTAACTGATCTATATCCTGCAGCCACACTATCCGCAACTCCAGCAATCTTAGAATTGTCCACAAACTTACTAACCAACCCATCTACATTTATGTCATGAGTGCTGGAGTATCTCAGCGGGCAAAGTAGCATCTCGAGGACATGGACATTTCTGGTCAGCTAGAAGTGTCCCGACCCGAAATGTCATCTATTAATGTCCTCCAGAGTTGCTGCCTGACCTGTTGAGTAACTCCAGTACTTTGTGTTTTACTCTAGGTTCCAGCATCTGCTATTCCTTGTGTCTACATTAATGTTCATCACAGATCACTGGAAAACTCCAGTGGTCAGATATTCAGCCTGAATGATTTAATGTTATTAAATCTTACACACACCATTTGCTTTTTGACCAAATGCACCTCTTTGGTCATTGCAGGTTTCCGCACCATGATATCCTTGCCCCTATGTCTTTGGAACGGAACTTTTTTTTTCTTTTTTCTGTTTATTTTATTGAAGGAAAGATACAATACAGCTGACGTAATGCATTACATTTCCCTCCATTTTGGTTTTTATATGTAACAACAAAGTTACCCTCACCCACCCTCCCTGAACACCCCTTGGCAGCTGATGTGTTCGCAATACAACATATCACAAATACAGGTGCACATTTTGACAGCAATACCTCTACATTCTTCCAAGGCCCATACATACCGACAACATGTCAGATGGTTCGGAATACACTCATTCATTATGCATCAACTGTCCTGTGAGGTCATCAACATTTGTGTAAACAAAAATAAGTAAATAAATAAAAGTAACACATAAATAATGCAGATCCCCAACTACAATTAAGTGCCCTCAGTCAGTGGGTAGTTCTTGTAGACTCTCAAAGTATGACAAAAAAGGTTCCCATTTCGAATAAAACTTTTTCACAGTGTAAATTTAATCATATCTAGTTTTAGAAAAAAAATTACATCCTCCAGCCATGGAGGAGTGGTAGATTTCCAGACCAGCAAAATTCTCCTATGGGCCAAAAGCGATGTGAATGCAATGATGTCAGACTGGTTTGTATTTAAACCCAAAGTTTAATCTGCTACACCGAATGCATCTACAAGCGGGCAAAGCCTCACTGTCACCCCAAGGACTTCACTGATGGTTTTAAAAACCACTGCCCAGTAGTTACCAAGTTTGGGGCAGGACCAGAATGCATGAGCTAGATTGGCTAGAGAGAAGGAGCACCTGTCACAGCCAGCATCTGTCCCCGGATATATGTCAGCAAGTCTGGTTTTGCTTAGATGAACACTGTGTAAAACTTTAAATTGTATGAGCCCCAATCTAGCACATGATGACGAGGAATGGACTCTTTTCAGCGCTTCTGTCCAGCATTCCTCAGGCAGATCGATACCAAGATCATCCTCCCACCTAGTTTTAACTTTGTTCAAGTGTTGATCTCCTAAAGACATCAGTTGAGAATATACTAGAGATCAGTCCTTTATTTGCAAAGGTAAGAGTGAGTTTATCCAACACAGTGACAGGCTGGAGATCAGGAAAAGAGGGAAATGTTTTCATGACAAAGTGGCGGATTTGAAGATATTTAAAGAAATGATTATGTGGGAGGCCATGTTTTCTGTACAGGTTATCAAAACTACCAAATATGTTGTTAGTGTATAAATCCGAAATGTACATAAGACCATACAAACCCCACTGTCTAAAGATTGAGTCAAGTGTGGAGGGGGGGGGAGTAAATGGTTACTGTGAATGGGACCCAGAACTGAAGCTGATGTGAACTTATAGTGGCAGCAAAATTGATTACAATTTGAGGGTGGATAGTACGACAGGATTGGATGTAAATCGAGAGGGTTTCAATGGCAGGGAGGAATATACTAAAGCTGGGAGAGACGATGAATAACAAGACTGTGACTCAAGCAGGCACCAGTCTGTATCTGGTCGGTGGAGCCAGAATAATATCTTTTGGATATTGGATGCCCAGTAATAATGAATAAAGCTAGGAAGGCCCAGTCCACCTACTTCACGACCTCTTTGGAGAGTGCACTTATTAACCCTTGGAACCTTGTTACCCCATATAAAGGAGGTTATAGATTGGGTAACTGAGTTAAAAAATGACTTGGATTGGAACAAGTAAAGCAATCTGGGAAGTACAGTCATCTTCACTGACTGCACTCTCCCAGCCATAGTAAGTGTTACGACTCCCGAATGCAGGTACTTCAGAGCCGCGTAACATAATTCAAAAACCAGGTTCAAGTTCAAAAATCTTTTAATTATTCAATGGAACACAAAACCCAAACCTGATTTAAACAACCCAGTCAGGGATATGGATGGACTAACAAACAATTAAACAGTGCTCCAGCCAGCCACGTAATGGACCGTCGAACCGGAGACTCTAAAACCTGCCTAAAGAGATATAACCCTGAAACAAAATACACAAAAACACTAAGGTCAGCCCTTATCCGTCCCAATTCAATATTTGTTACAAGTAATGGTGAAAGTACATAAAGTTCTATGCCATGTGGCCAGGCCTTCCTCAGCTCACACCAGCAGACTGCCCACAAGTCAGGGTCTACGAAGAAGAGAGAGAATCCTGGGACACTCTGGTATTTAAGCTTCAGATGAGTCACCCGTCACCTGACACAGCTTGGCTAATCAGGTACAGGAGCCTTTTAACCCCTTGATTCCAGACTCACAGCCACAAGGCCTGTACTCGGGAGAGAAACAGACAAAGGTAAGTACATAGCATTCACCAGGGGGGGAGCGCCTAACAGTAAGGTAGACTACGCCATCTCTCAACGTCAGCCTTCATTTGGCTAACTTGAGGCGTATAATTAGCTTCAAACAGAGATGTGAAAGAGCAGGTAATGCGTAATCCTAGAGAAACAAAACCACCTTGAGATAAGGGAAAAGGCAAGGATTCCTGTCGGATCTGTAGGCCTAGGTTGATGGGAAAGCATTCGCTTTTTTGGAGGTTTAGTTTATAGCCAGAGAAAGTTCCAAACTGATCTAACAAGGGCACAATTGCAGGGCCACTGGCTATAGGGTTGCTCACATAAAGAAGGAGGTCGTCGGCAAATAGAGACACACGATGTTCCCTGTTTCCTCTCCTAATGCCCTGGAATAATGTGGTTGATCTAAGTGCAAGAGAGAGAGGCTCAATTGCAATTGCAAAAAGAAGCGGAGACAATGGGCAGCCTTGGCGAGTGCCACGTGTTCATAGAAAATAATCAGATCGCAAATAATTTGTCTGTACACATGCTAAAGGTGAATGTTACAATAGCTTAACCCAGGCTACAAATTTTTTGCCGAATCCAAATCTCTCCAAGACTCTGAACAAGTATGGCCACTCCACTTGATCGAACGCCTCTCCGCGTCCAAAGAGATACAACCTCTGGGCATGGAGAAGCACCAGGTGAATAGACCATGCTGGCCAGTCGACGGATATTAGAAAAGGAATGACGATTTTTTATGAAACCTGCTTGATCTTCTGAGATTATTTGGGGAAGTGGGCATTCTAAACGGGAAGCCAGAGCCTTAGCCAAAATGTTTACATCTACATTCAAAAGTGCGATGGGGCGGTATGATCCACATTGAGCCGGAGGTTCCTTGTCTTTTTTTAAGAAAAAGTGAAATAGATGCCTGTGAAAGGGTGGGGGGGGGGGGTAAGGAACCATTTCCCAAAGATTCTTGAGACATTTCTCTAAGAGCTGATGTGAGCTTATCCATAAACCTTTTATAAAATTCTGATGGGTAGCCGTCAGGGCCCGGGGTCTTACCACTCTGCATCGCCATAACGGCATTATTAATCTCTTCCTGCCCAAGAGCCTGATCTAGATCTTCTGCCTCTTATGTTTCAAAGTTGGTATTTCCAAATCATCAAAAAAACATTCCATATTTGTTGTATCTAAGGGGAATTGTTGATTTCTTTTGGATTGCTTGTTATGTCTTGGTGTGTGTCTCTTATCTGAGGAATAAGTCGTGACGCGGATTGACGCTTCAGCTGGTGAGCCACAAGCCGGCTCGCCTTATCACCGTATTCATAATAGAGACCACGAGTCCTGAGAATTAGTTGTTCTGTTTGGTTAGTAGATAGAAGATTGAATTTTGCTTGTAAATCAGCACAGCTTTTACATAATTGAGCAGTGGGTGCCTCAGAGTATTGCCTGTCCAGAACCAAGATGGATTGTGACAGGGTTTGCATTTCCTTCTTACGTTCTTTATTGGCGTATGAGGTATAAGATATGATTTGACCTCTAAAGTAAGCTTTTAAAGTTTCCCAAAGTAAAGGGCATGATACCAACTGGGTTTTATTAGTCTCGAGGAATGTGTCTATGTTAGCCAATACAAAACTGCAGAGTTTCTCATTGGAAAGCAAAAGGGAGTTGAGTCTCCAAAGGTGTCGTTCTCTAATGTTTAAAGGAAAACCTAGGTCCAGTGAGAAAAAACCTTTAGCTCTTTTAACAGGACCATTAAGCCCCTTTACATTCCAAGATATAAACCTCACAGAATGGCCTCCATCAATGTCACCATTAGTCATATTTCAAAAATATACAGGGCCTGCCATCCAAAACAACGCAAAGGCTGCATGTGAGAATACACAATGGAAAAAAAAGTCTAGTGCATTCGTGACATTCAAAGAATAAGCTGCCATTACCCAAAACATTTCCCTAGTCCCCTTCCAATAACAAGAAAGAACATTTAACCCCCAAAACCTAGATCATCTTCCCCAACTGAGGATGATCGCAGGCATTACAAAACAAAAAACTTCCAAAGCGTTCCCTAACTAAAACTTTAAATCCAATTGAGGGTGGCACCCTTCTTCGAAAATTGTACGGTCGTTTGTTCTACCGTTAAGGTATCTGGACTAAAGATAACACAGGTCAAGCAAAGCATTATGAGAAATAAATAAATAAAAATTGTATCCCAGAGAACAATTCTAGACATTTACATTTCCGCTGGTTGAAAGTCCTCGACTCATTAATCAGATTCAGCAGCATGGCAGTTTAGCTCAGTCGAGTTCCACAATTACAAAGATTAAGTTTGCCGCCACAGGAGGCCGTGCCAATGCCGCATAAATATCCTAAAAAGTAATTGCTCTTCACAGCCGTCACGTCCCCAGCGCGAGTGGTAAAACTCTTTGGCAGCCTCTGGTGTATTTATGTAATGTTTTTTACCTTCACGAGTGACCTGGAGCCGGGCAGGATACAGGAGGCCAAACCAAACCCCTTTCTCGTAGAGCAGGGATTTTATTTCCCTAAACGCTGCACGATTTCTCCCCAGCTCCGTGCTGAAATCCTCATGAAAAAACACCTGTTGCCCACGGCAGGACAGTTCCTGCCTCCGTCTGGTGATGATGCGAAGTTTGTCCTGAAAGCAGTGAAAGAGAACCAGGAACACTCTTGGTCTAGGTGGCTTGGTTGGTATGGGTCCATCTCGGTGGGCATGCAAAAGCATGAGAGATCTTGGGAGGAAATCAACCTCCAGCACTTCTTCAAAAAACTTGGTCATAAATTTGACAGGGTCCAAACCTTCCAAATTTTCGGGAATCCCGACCACCCTTAGTCGGGATCTCCATGGCCGATTCTCGAGGTCATCTAGCTTCATAGATTGGGTGAATCAAATTGGCAAGGGTGCTGAGGAAGAGGATTTCTTGGAATGTATGCGGGACAGTTTACTAAACCAACATGTAGAGGAACCAACGAGAGAGCAGGCTATTCTAGACTGGATATTGAGTAATGAGGAAGGGTTAGTTAGCAGTCTTGTTGTGCATGGCCCCTTGGGCAAGAGTGACCATAATATGGTTGAGTTCTTCATTAGGATGGAGAGTGACATTATTAATTCAGAAACAAGGGTCCTGAACTTAAAGAAAGGTAACTTTGAGGGTATGAGACGTGAATTGGCCAAGATAGACTGGCAATTGATTCATAAAGGGTTGACGGTGGATATGCAATGGAAGGCATTTAAAGACTGCATGGATGAGCTACAACAATTGTTCATCCCAGTTTGGCAAAATAATAAAGGTAGTGCATCCGTGGATAACAAGGGAAATCAGGGATAGTATCAAAATAAAAGATGAAGCATACAAATTAGCCAGAAAAAGCAGCTTACCAGAGGACTGCGAGAAATTCAGAGACCAGCAGAGGAGGACAAACGGCTTAATTAGGAAAGGGAAAATAGATTATGAAAGAAAATTGTCAGGGAACATAAAAACTGACTGCAGAAGTTTTTATAGATATGTGAAAAGAAAAAGATTAGTTAAAACAAATGTAGGTCCCTTTCAGTCAGAAACAGGTTAATTGATCATGAGGAACAAGGAGATGGCAGACCAATTGAATAATTACTGTGGTTCTGTCTTCACTAAGGAAGACATAAATAATCTGCCGGAAATAGCAGGGGACCGCGGGTCAAATGAGATGGTAGAACTGAGTGAAATCCAGGTTAGCCGGGAAGTGGTGTTAGGTAAATTGAATGGATTAAAGGCCGAAAAAATCCCCAGGGCCAGATAGGCTGCATCCCAGAGTACTTAAGGAAGTAGCCCCAGAAATAGTAGATGCATTAGTGATAATTTTTCAAAACTCTTTAGATTCTGGATTAGTTCCTGAGGATTGGAGGATAGCTAATGTAACCCCACTTTTTTAAAAATGGAGGGAGAGAGAAAACAGGGAATTACAGACCAGTTAGTCTACATCGGTAGTGGGGAAACTGCTAGAATCAGTTATTAAAGATGGGATAGCAGCACATTTGGAAAGTGGTGAAATCATTGGACATAGTCAGCATGGATTTATGAAAGGTAAATCATGTCTGACGAATCCTATAGAATTTTTTGAGGATGTAACTAGTAGAGTGGATAAGGGAGAACCAGTGGATGTGTTATATCTGGGCTTTCAGAAGGCTTTCGACAAGGTCCCACATAAGAGATTAGTATACAAACTTAAAGCACACGGTATTGGGGGTTCAGTATTGAACTGGATAGAGAACTGGCTGGCAGACAGGAAGCAAAGAGTAGGAGTAAACGGGTCCTTTTCACAATGGCAGGCAGTGACTAGTGGGGTACCACAAGGCTCAGTGCTGGGACCCCAGCTATTTATAATATATATTAATGATTTGGACGAGGGAATTGAATGCAACATCTCCAAGTTTGTGGATGACACGAAGCTGGGGGGCAGTGTTAGCTGTGAGGGGGATGCTAGGAGGCTGCAAGATGACTTGGATAGGCTGGGTGAGTGGGCAACTGCATGGCAGATGCAGTATAATGTGGATAAATGTGAGGTTATCCACTTTGGTGGCAAAAACAAGAAAGTAGACTATTATCTGAATGGTGGCCGATTAGGAAAGGGGGAGATGCAACGAGTCCTGGGTGTCATGGTATACCACTCATTGAAAGTAGGCATGCAGGTGCAGCAGGCAGTGAAGAAAGCGAATGGTATGTTAGCATTCATAGCAAAAGGATTTGAGTATAGGAACAGGGAGGTTCTACTGCAGTTGTACAGGGTATTGGTGAGACCACACCTGGAGTATTGTGTACAGTTTCGGTCTCCTAATCTGAGGAAATACATTCTTGCCATAGAGGAAGTACAGAGAAGGTTCACCAGACTGATTCCTGGGATGTTAGGGCTTTCATTGAAGAAAGACTGGATAGACTTGTCTTGTACTCGCTAGAATTTAGAAGATTGAGGGGGGAATCTTACAGAAACTTACAAAATTCTTAAGGGGTTGGACAGGCTAGATGCAGGAAGATTGTTCCCGATGTTGGGGAAGTCCAGGACAAGGGGTCACAGTTTAAGGATAAGGGGGGAAATCTTTTAGGACCGAGATGAGGAAAACATTTTTCACACAGAGAGTGGTAAATCTCTGGAATTCTCTGCCACAGAATGTAGCCGAGGCCAGTTCATTGGCTATCTTTAAGAGGGAGTTAGATGTGGCCCTTGTGGCTAAAGGGATAAGGGGGTACGAGGAGAAGGCAGGTACAGGATACTGAGTTGGACGATCAGCCATGATCATATTGAATGGCGGTGCAGGCTCAAAGGGCCGAATGGCCTACTCCTGCACCTATTTTCTATGTTTCACTTTCAGAAGTGTGTTTTCACAGAAGTGTGTAGCTATGGAGGCTTTGGCGCTGCCCAGTTTGTCACTGTGGTCATTCAAGCCGTCTTCAACCTCGCAAATGCGTTCATCATGTGTTTCGTAGTAGGACTTAACTTGCTCCAGAGTGGTGTTCACCGGCGACAAAACATCTTCAAGTTCCCTTTTTAGGGCAAAGTTAATGGCTTGTGTCATATTGGCAAGGAGTACTGAACGAAGCCTCTCGAGATCCTCTGGTTGCTCAGGTCCAGCACCAGGCAGTGGCTCCACGGCTGCAGCATTCTTGTTTGACACTTCGCCGTCTTTTCCCCCAGTTTTAGCTTGGCGGCGCATTTTATTTGCCGTTTCGGTGCCCAACAATGCCTCGAATCGTACACAATGTTCAATAGCGGGTTACCTCAAGCATATGACAAAGATGAACAGGTAGACTTTAAGCAGAAATCGGGAGCCACGCTCACAATCACACACACACATCTGTTCACTCCATGTCCAACCCGGTAGCCAGAACTGAACATTATCAACTGGCCTTTAAATGGCTTCCACGTCTTTGGTGCCAACATACTCAATAACATCTCTCAATTTACTCTCCCTAGCTTCTGCCCTATTCCTATTTAGTACCTTCCCCTCACGCCCAGATTTAGCATTATCAAAATCAATCTTAAAACTTGCGTCATCGTGAACACCATCCCCAAAATGCTCTTCCACTAAAGAGTACCACTCACCTGGCCAGACTAGTTTCCCAACACAAGGTCCAGTACGTTCACTTCTTCATTTGGATGTCCAACCCCTTGGATATACCCCCAAATTCTGCTGAACTAAGAGGTCCCTACGGTGGAAAACCCGGACAAGTACAACGGGATTGTGGGGGGGTCATCTGTATATATATACCTGTTCCTCAGTCAACTTGGAAAATAGTAAGCATGCAGGTAAAACAGGCAGTGAACAAAGCAAAAAGCATGTTGGCGAGAGGAGTTGAGTATAGAAGCACAGAGGACCTGCAGTTGTACAGTGCCCTAGTGAGACCACACCTGGAGAATCGTGTGCAGTTTTGGTCTCCTAATTTGAGGAAGCACATCCTTGCTATTGAGGGAGTGCAGCGTAGGTTCGCAAGGTTAATTCCCGGGATGGCGGGACTCATGCTGAGAAAATGGAGCGGCTGGGCTTGTATATTCTGGAACGTAGAAGGATGAGAGGGATCTTATTGAAACACAAGATTATTAAGGGTTAGGACACGCTAGAGGCAGGAAACATGTTCCTGACGTTGGGGGAGTCAGTTTAAGAATAAGGGGTAAACCATTTAGAACAGAGATGCACGAGGAAACACTATCACACAGAGTTGTGAGTCTGGGGAATTCTCTGCCTCAGAGGGCGGTGGAGACCAGTTCTCTGGTACTTTCAAGAGCGCTAGATAGGATTCTTAAAGATAGTGGAGTCAGAGGATTAAGGGGAGAAGGCAGGAACAGGGTACTGATTGTGGATGATCATCCATGATCACATTGAATGGCGGTGCTGGGTCAAAGGGCCAAATGGCCTACTCCTGCACCTATTGTCTATTGTTGGGGGCCTCTAGGACAATTCCTTTGGAATGAAAGATGGCAAGGTGAAATTAATTAGAATGACTGCACTTTTCTTATTTTGGAGCTCGACCCTTGTCCCGAGTGGCTCCATGACATTCTTCCCGATTAGAAGAGCAACTCCTCCATCTCATTTACCTCCCCTTCATATCTAAAGCATCAATACCCTGGAACATTGAGTTGAACTCATGTCCCTCTCACAACGAAGACGTCGCCACACCATCAGTCCCAAATACTGATCCAGGCTTTAAGTTCACTGGAGTTGGTGGCGGCGTGACTCACTGTTGCAGCGCCCCCTACAGACTGTCTGTCTTTTATTATTTTTTGTCTAGTTAAATGTAGTTGTTTGTGTTTTTTAAGTGTTTTTAAACTGTGTATATGTGGGGGGCTGGGTGGGGAGGGGGAAACGTTTTAAAATCTCTTCCCTGTACGTGAGACCCGACCTTTTTCCTGTCGGGACTCCGTTGTCGTTGGGGCCTAGCACCGTGGAGCTGCCTCCAGCCTGAACGACCTGGAGGCTCCAGTCATGGAGCTGCGGACTTACTATCGTGGGGCTGGCCGGCATCGGAGCATGGGGAGCTGTGGTGACTCACTGCTGCGGCCCGACCACGTAGCTCGGAGGCTCCAGCTGCAGGTCCGGTGGACTGTCGGGGTATCGGGAGCTCGCGGGTCCGGTTGGAGCAACCGCTTTCTAGCCC
Organism: Leucoraja erinaceus; assembly: GCF_028641065.1. Lineage (NCBI taxonomy): Eukaryota > Metazoa > Chordata > Chondrichthyes > Rajiformes > Rajidae > Leucoraja > Leucoraja erinaceus. The sequence continues at coordinate 36,008,202 of NC_073396.1, forward strand.
GTGTCGCGGGGTTGGAACGACCCGGAGTGGGGACGTACATCGGCCGGCTCGGCTTCATGGCCGTGGGACATTCCAGCGCCCGCCGGGGGCTCCAACTTTGTGACATTTAGACCGGGAGCGGGGCCGTACATCGCCCAGCGCGGCCTAAAATGGCCGTGGGACTCATCATCGCCCGCCTGGGGCTTCGACATCGGGAGAAATGGAGAACGGGAGAGAAAATACTTTGCCTTCCATCACAGTGGGTTCACTGTGATGGATGTTTTTGTAAATTGAATTGTGTGTATGTTTGTAGGATATTGTCTTTGTTTGTATGGCTGTGGAAACAGAGTTTTGTTTGAGCCTCACTGAGGTTCAAATGACCTGTAATAAATATTGATTGATTGATTTACCCACGACTCTCCTTGCATTCAAATAAGTGCACTTTAGCCCATCAGCTTCAGTGTATTACTTAACCTCTCCCCGCCTGTCCTTCCTTTGAGTATTAGTCTCTAAACTCTACCTTCCCATCAGTCTTTCTATTTACTGTCTTTCCACTCCGCTTCCAACTCCCCTGCTCCTCAAGTTTTTCCAAAGATGGCAAGGTGAACCCTTTGCACCAACTGTGTTGCTCTCATGGTAGCAGTGTCCCATTGTTTAGAACAAGGTATTCAAAGTTTTGCATTACTATTGAAAATGAACGATCTGATTTGCTGTAGACTTTCTACATTTCCCTGCCATTCAAATTTTTCTCCTACAGGAAAACATTTCTAACCTATTTAGGTTGATAAAGAACAGGTTTCCATTTTATTTATTGCACGATTCAGAGAAACAAATGAGTCCACAGTGCAGACCTGGACGCAATATTACACGGACAAATTTTATCCCCAATATAAACCCACTCTCTATTTAAAAAAATAAAAACTAATGTAGAACATACAAGTGACTTGGAACTCTGATAAATGTCATTAAAGATCAAGATACAAGACATCCTCTTTCTGAAATAACTTTGGCAAAGAGTTTTTCAATCTAAAACTTTATCACCATTTCCCTTTCCATAGATGTTGGTTTCCAACACTTATTATTTCCTCCTGGGTTTGCTCATATTTTCTCATTGCAAATTCTTACAATGTCCACAAATAAATAAATTAACTTTAAAAAAAAAAAAATTAAAGTAGAAGTCGATATAGAACTCCAGATGTCCTCATAGGTAGTTCCTAGAGATTCCAGACAATTATGTATGACATGCCCCGACTCCCCCAATTCCAACTCAAATATAATGTAGAAACGTTACACCAACTGTACAGCAGTGGAGCAGCTGGTAGAGTTGCTGCTGCTGCTTCGTAACACCGGAGACCCAGATTATCCTCGGGTGCTATCAGTGTGCGTTCTCTCCAAGATCAGCATATTTGTTGCCATGAACAAGTTGGGCTGAAGGACCCATTTCCATGCTGTAATACTTCATGATCACAAGTGCTTTCTCCTGGTGCTCTGGTTTCCACCCACATATCAAAGTGTGTAAGCTTGATTGACACTTTGGAAAATTGTCCCAGGTATGTAGGGAGTGGGTGTGAAATTGAGATAATAGAATGAGCATGAACGAGTGATCGATGGTTGGCATGGACTCAGTGGGCTGTGGGGCCTATTTCCATGCAGTATCTTTCAATCAAAATAAGACAATCCAAACACAAAAATATGCTTGCTGTAATTTTTATTTATTTATGGCAAAATAAATTTGGTCCAAAACAAAAGCATCCAGCATGATCATTTATTTTGGACTGGTTTTAATTTAGTTGGACATTCATAGAAATGAAACAAAGCAGAAGCCTCTCATATTTTCAGAAATATCCAATACTTAGCCAACATAATAATGTTTGAAGTCGTCAAATCAATCTGTTTCTACCAGTTTACATAAGTGGTACAAAGTTTATTACTCAAAATCAATCTAGTGAATATCAAGACAAATTTATGCAAAACTGCATAAATAAACCACGCCAGAACAAGAACTATGGACACTGTGGATTGTAGATATAACAAACCAGAAACCTAGCATCATGTGACTTGAGTGGCTTGTAATAAAGATAATGTTCCTTTTTGATTAAATTCCAAACAGAGACCGTGAAAAGGTATTGAGCAATAGTTCCTGCAAAGCAGCCTCCCTAGTAATATCTAAACTGCTGCTTTCAGCAAGATTTTTCTTTAAAAACCCACATATGTACTGATGCACAAACATTGTTCAAATTTACCTTCAGCATTTGGGTTCCAAACTTAACATGGAACAGATCTCTATAAAAGTGTTACATTTTATTTTGCAATATTTCTGAAGTTAAGTTCAGTGTTTATGCATGTTATAAACCTGCAGTCACTGGTACATGCCCATAGAAAGAGTTCATTTCAGTAAATACACCTTTTACAACAAAACAACTTGACACCAGTGGAGAACCTCTCTTATATAAAAAGAAAATAGGTTAACTTGAAAACGTGTGTTCTGGCAAATACAATCCATTGTAAAAGCCAGGTTTTTATGCAGAAGGCCTAATGAACCCACTGCCACAGTTTCAATCCTTCCATACTTGTCTAATGTCCTCACACTGACACTGCTATCATAGACATAAAACATCCCAACAGCAACTACTGACAAAACAATGGAATAAAAGCACTCCACAATAAAAAGACAACCTTCAGCGACTTTAAACAAAGCTCCCCAATGAAACATGGCTTTAAAAAAAGGTTTAACAACAAAACCTTGACATTTCCACTTTCAGGGGAGATTCAATTACATTTAACTGTCAAGTGGAAATGATAACTTTTAAACAGTTTTCCATACCTGACCCATGACCTGTGATTTATGCAATGAATGCATATTTCACATTAAATTCACTTCTGAACCAGTGCCACTGGCATCAGACTAGAGACACACCATAAGAGTAGCAAACTGCTAAAGCAATGGTGACTACAGGTTGTTGATGTAATTCACAAGGTCAGGCTTCAAGATAACTGATTAAACCAACTTGCAGTAAAATACTCAACCCAAACTCTTATGGGACACAAGCACACCCCAGCATAATTTGCAATACTGGGAGATTTTTAGATTCATTCTTTAACTACAGGACACTAACACTCATCAGTGAGCAGGATTCTATTCTTTCTACAGACACAAACAAAACTGGAAGCTCATTTGCAATTACAAGCCATTCAAGTGACATTCTAATCATTTCAAATACACCTGTACTATTACATTATACAAGACCTACTGTTGTTCTGTAGGTAGTGGATCAAAGAACCGTAACAAGATTGAGCTGTCAATATTTCCACAGAAGCTGGAGAGATAGTACATGAATTGGCATTTTAATACAAGAAAAATATAGCTTTCTTTGACCTTCGAAAAAGATTGGTCGAACAGGCCAAATAACTAAATTATAACAAACTATATACAAATCTTGGAATCTTAAGTTGAAGCCAAGAAAGCATATGGACTGTTGTAAATTGAACAAATTGTTTGGGTCAAGCTCAAAATACAAATTATGTTTGTTTTCTACAGGCTTTACTTCTGTGGTTCTTTTTAAATAGATTAAATACAGAAATTAGCAGAGATAAAAAGGGTGTCCAATTCTTTGGATTTAGCACTTCAGAATCAATTTTTATGCTTTGAGTAATAAAAACTGCAGGTACAAGGCTTTTCTTAAACTCATTTAAATATTACTGGAAGATGCCATTGAGAAGTTTGCTGCCAACTTCACTTTATTCCTGGGCTTCTTAACAGGGCTGTTAGTCACTTCCACATGTGGCGATCTGGATTCATGGACATCTTGAGATACACTGGGAACATTCTCTTCCATCTGGTTGTTAACGCTCCCGCTGGTAAATACCTCTTCAGTCATAGCTGCAGGAAGGATAATTTTCTCCTCCTCTGTCAAGACCAACATGTCTGTTCAGAAAATTGTACAGCATTACAAATTATTACAATAAAACTTAATTACTTAATAAATTTCCCCCTCTCTATCCTTCACAATTACTGTGGTTTTAACTAGTTCATACTTGATTAATAACCTTTAGAAAGGAGAGGAGGAATTTCTTTAGCCAATCCGTGGAATTCATTGCCACATACGGTGGTGGAGGCCAAGTCATTAGGTTTTTTTTTTTGAGCGGAGCTTGACAGATTGTTTAGTAAGGGCGTCAAAGGTTCGGGGAGAATGCAGGAGAATAGGGTTAACAGGGAAAGATAGATCAGCCATGATTGAATGGCGGAGTAGACTCTTGGGCTGAATGGCCCAATTCTGCTCCTATGACATAACTTATACAACAATTAGATGGACATTACTACTTAAAAAAAAATCTTTTTAAATAGCAACTTATATTTATTTGCTTGAGGTACCTGTACAACGGGGGATTTTTGGGAATCTAGAAGCATACAGGCTGGTTCAGCCAGCACTGTAAGCTTGCATAGGATGAAAGTAAACCTGAATGACCCTGACCCAAAACATCATCTGTCCATTTCCTTCACAGATACTGCCTAACCTGCTGAGTTCCTCCAGCATTTTGATTTTCTGCTCAAGATTCCAACATCTCAATTTCTTGTGTCTACATAAGAGTGGACCTGGTGGGGATGGCAAACGTTTTGGGTGCAGATGCACCAAAGCACTGCCTTTGCGCACCACGGCTGTAAAGGCAGTGTGAAAATATTTGCAAGGACAGACTTTAATAACAGATCGGGTTGGAATTCTGTCAATGGTAGAAATTCCTCAACCTGTCATATCGTGGGATCCAGCTTTAATCTTATTCATGTCAAACAATAAAAAAAGTTTTTAACCTGCAACATTAGGTTCCTCAAACTGAATCAGATCAGCACTTTCAGGAATAACTGGGTCAGGTCTGAGCTGAGGGGATGGCAAGCAGGATGGCACGGGTCCACACAGCAAGTCGATCGGAGAAGGGTTACGAAGGCTGAGAAGCTCCTGTTCAATCTGGTTTACACCTATGAAGGAGATACAAGTTTCAAAATTGTACAAAATTACTGACCACAGTCCAATATTCTATGCATTATCTTATAAAAAAAGTTCTATATTGACATGTAGACTATTTTCTAAATGGTGTGAGAATCCAGAAAATGGAGGTGCAAAGGGACTTGGGAGTGCTGGTGCAGGATTCCCAAAAAGTTAATCTGCAAGTCGAATCAGTAGTAAAGAAAGCAAACTCAATGCCAGCATTTATTTCAAGAGGACCTGTATGCAAAAACAGCGATGTAATGTTGAGGCTCTATATGGCGCTGGTAAGGCCGCATTTGGAATATTGCGAGCAATTTTGAGCACCATATCTGAGGAAGGATGTGCTGGCTCTGGAAAGGGTCCAGAGGAGGTTTACAAGAATGATCCCAGCAATGAGTAAGTTCACCTATGATGAGCGTTGTCAGCACTGGGCCGGTACTCGCTGGAATTTAGAAGAATGAGGGGGGACCTCATTGAAACATACACAATAGTGAAAGGCTTGGATCGAGTGGATGTGGAGAGGATGTTTCCACTAGTGGCAGAATCTAGACCTAGGTCATAGTCTCAGAATTAAAGGACATTATTTTAGGAAGGAAATGAGGAGAAATTTATTTAGTCAGAGGGTGTTGAATTTGTGGAATTCTTTGCCAAGAAGGAAAGAATCCTTGTGGAGGCCAAGTCAGTGGATATTTTTAAGGCAGAGATAGATTCTTGATTAGTACAGGTGTCAGAGGTTATGAGGAGAAGGCAGGAGTATGGGGTTAGGAGGGAGAAATAGATCAGCCATGATTGAATGGCGGAGTAGACTTCATGGGCCGAATGGCCTAATTCTACCTATTCCTTATGACATGAGTTTTGGAACAAATACTGCATGAAAGATTGTGTAAAATTACACACCGCATCGTACTTCATCAATTTGCAAGACAAAATATCACAGTATGTTTTTAAACATTAGTTTAATACCCATCCACAAACAGTTCTATTTCTAAAATAAAATCAAGATATGCTGAAGTATCAGAAATAGCTTGCAGAAAGTAAGCAAGTTCCAGAATATTGGATCGATACCATGAAAGAAGCAGTACGGTTCCAAATCAGGCAGTGGAAAGAAAAATCAGGTGATATTTCAATGCACCTCTATCCTTCTGAATGGATTATATTGTTGGTTTGAAAGGTTCCAAAATATTCTATTCAAGGTCCAGTGGACCAATTGTTTTAATATAATCGATTTACCAAAAAAAAATCTACTACTTACAGGAGTCGGACATTTCAAACTCTGTCTCCTTTTCACTCGAGTTCTCCAAAACCAAGGTTACTGGTCGATTTGGGTTTTCCTGTATCTGCTCAGGTTCTTCAAACATAAGTGCAGGAGAACAATTGGTAGAATTGTTTCGAACTTTGGGAACGAAGAACAAATTATTGGCAATGCAGTTACTTTAGGAGGAAAAACTGGCCTCAATTTTGCAGTGATATGGCGGAGTAATTGCGGTGGACTCAGCAATGACCTCCAGTAAAGCTTTCTGAAAACATGTAGCGCCCGCTATAGTATTCTACTTGTTTGATAATGTTTGCTGTTGGACATCAGTTCAGAAGTAACTGCTGGCACCCAGCAACAATGACATTATCAATGACGTAGTGAACAACAAAAAGGGAAATCGCAATTCAAAGATAATAATTGACATTTTTTATGGTGCAAAATAAAGATCAAAATGGATATTTGATTGAAGTACCAAGTATATGTTAAATGAACGATATTTGAAAAATTAAAAAATTGTTTTTGCACAACAGAAATTAATTTTAGTTAATTAATCTCCCTTCAGCTCATGCAAGATCTCCATTTACAGTATATTTTCCAGCAAGGCAGTTGTTTTCATCATTTAATTGAATTGAGTGCAACAGCCAAGGCTAGAAGACAGTGAAGCTGATAGAATAAAATAAATAGCAATTTCAGGATTTTCACCGTAAACTGCAAATACGCAGAAATCCAAGTTGCCTGTATATTAATGAAATATACCGGCAGTTTTGTGGTTATCAAAATCACAAAACCCAGCCTAAAAGCTCGTCAAAAGGGTAAATATGTGGCATTATAATAAGTTATAAAGAGTGCAATTCAATTCAAAGGCAGGCATGGGTTATTGATCGGGGACGATCAGCCATGATCACAATGAATGGCGGTGCTGGCTCGAAGGGCCGAATGGTCGTCTCCTGCACCTATTTTCTATGTTTCTAATTGCAAATCAGTCATTAAGGCAATCTAAAACAAAACTTGTTTCATCATGATCTTTTTAACGTCTCCAATTGGTCTAGTCTACAGATGTAGAAAACATACCAGAATTTTTGGAAATCGTATTTCTAAATTTGAAAAATAAAATTTGGTATGTATATTAATATGTACAAATCACCGAGAAGCAAATGTAGATGGGTTGGCGAGTAAGTTTGCAGGCAACGCCAAAACGGGAGGAGATGCAGGCAGTGAGGAAGGCTGTTAAAGAGGATACAGCGGGATAGAGATCAGCTGCAGAAATAAGTGGTAAAATATCATTCGGAGTTCAACATGAGCAAATGTGAGGTGTTGCATTTTGGGAGGTTGAATGGAAGTATACAATTACTGGATTGATGTGCAGAGGGATCTTGGAGTCAACTTTCATTGCCCACTAAAGGTGGCAGCACAAGCAGATAGGGTAGTAAGGCAGGTAAATGTTATGCTTGCCTTCATTACTAGGGGCATTGAATATGAAGATTCAGGAAGTAGCTTTTGTTAGGCCCTATTTGGAGTATTGTGTGCAGTTCTGTTTGCCTCATTACAGGAAAGACATGGAAGCTTTGGAGAGGGTTTATCAGAACGCTGTCTGGATTAGAGGGTCTCAGAGGTCACATAGAAAGATTCTTTTCTCTGGAATGTCAGAAGTTGAGGGAAGACTTGATGGTATATAAAATTATGAGAGACATGGATAGGATAAAGTCAGAACCTATTTTGCAGGATGGAAATGTCCAACACTAAAAGGCGTAACTATGTTGAGAAGGGAAAACTATAAGTTAATATTTATGGAGATCTGTGTAGCAAGTTTTATTTTTAAACATGGAGGGTGGCGAGGGCCTGGAACACAATGCTGGGGTGGTGGTGAAGGCAGATACAATAGTGGCATGCAAGTAGCTTTTAGATAGGCACTTGAAATTGCAGGGAATGGAGAGATGTGGATCACTTGCAGGCAGATGAGGTTAGTTGTTAGGCAGGCAGATGAGGTTAGCATCATGTTCAGCACAAACATTGTGGGCTAAAGAGCCTGTTCCTGTACCACACCGTCATATGTTAATAAAGAACATTAATTCCCAACTCAACAATTATATTATTAACAAATGTGATGTGGAACAGGTACTATATAAAAAGTTATATTTTACCTTTCATATCGTTTTTTAAAACCACTATTCTTTTCTGTCCATGACCTTTTATCCAGATGACCTGTTTCAAATGGAAAACGTTGAAAAGTTTGAATAGCTTGTCTGTAAAGCTTTTCTTTAAAAGAAATGGCTGAAATAATCCAATGTATTGATCAAATGTGTTAATCATCTGTCAATGTCATCTCGGTCTCATGCAACACAAATGGCAAAATTCGCAACTGTAATTTGGTCGACATGATCTAAAACAGAAAATGCTGGGAATACTCAACTGAAATTTGACGCTGTCTGAGCTGCTAAATATTTTCAGCATTCGATTCTAATTTGATCATTTTATGGGTTAAAATAACATTTACTATGTTTAAAGAATCCTTCAATAACCCAGGGCAAATATTATCTCACAAATGTACGGCCACTTCAATGAGCAGCAAGAAACAAGATTTTAATTTCAATTTTGAATTCATATCCTGTGGAAACTCATTCTAACCCATCACAGCAAAATGTTTTCATCTAGGATTGAAAAGCAGTTGAGCATAGATCTGATCAAACCCTGTCAGCAGTACGATTGCAAACCCACAAGTCCATTTATTTACAATGGTTGATGGTTGGAGTAAAGCATTACCATGTTAACACTAACTTCCTATTCAGACTTTACAATGCTTATACTCAGATGGTCAGTGTTATACATCACTAGAGTGATTCATTTCCGTGTAGTTTACCCAGTTAAATCATTGAATTGCTCATTTTGCTCACATAAAAGTAATCTACCGAATATATTATTATAGTTACAACTAGTGACATAATGAACGATAGGACAATGACAAATCCCTTAAAATCAACTATCTAATACTTAGAAGCAATTTACTTGTTGAGCTCACTGCACTTCAAGGCTTCTATTGAATTTGTCATCAGAAAATTTCCTATTGAGAAATTTTATAGTGCCCTCCACAATGTCAGTCTGATGAAGGGTCTCAACCCGAAACGTCACCCATTCCTTCTCTCCACAGATGTTGCCTCATCCGCTGAGTTTCTCCAGCATTTGTGTCTACCTTCAATTTCATCCAGCATCTGCAGTCCTTTCTCACCCATCATTTATTTATTTGTCTCTGTACTCCACAATTTGAGATTTGTAATAGAAAATAATCAAATGTGGTTAAAGCGCACATTGTCAGATTTTAATAAAGGTCATTTTTATACATTCTGGTTTCACCATGTAGAAATTACAGCAGTGTTTATACATAGTCCCCCCATTTCAGGGCACCATAATGTTTGGGACACAGCGATGTCACGTAAATGAAAGTAGTCATGTTTAGTATTTTGTTGTATCCTTGGCATGCAATGACTGCTTGAATTCTGCGATTCATGGACATCACCAGTTGCTGGGTGTCTTCTCTGGTGATGCTCTGCCAGGCCTGTTTTGCAGCCATCTTTAGCTTATGCATCTTTTGGGGGTTAGTCCCCTTCAGTTTTCTCTTCAGCATATAAAAGGCATGCTCAATTAGGTTCAGACCGGGTGATAGACTTGGCCACTCAAGAATTGACAAATTTTTAAGCTTTGAAAAACTCCTTTGGTGCTTTAACAGTGTGTTTGGGATCATTGTCTTGCTGTAGAATGAACCGCCGGCCAATGAGTTTTGAAGCATTTGTTTAAACTTGAGCAGATAGGATGTGTCTATACACTTCAGAATTTTACTACCATCAGCAGTCGTATCATCAATGAAGATAAGTGAGCCAGTACCTTCAGCAGCCATACATGCCCAGGCCATACACCCCCCACCGTGTTTTACAGATGAGGCGGAATGCTTTGGATCTTGGGCAGTTCCATCTCTCCTCCATGCTTTGCTCTTGCCATTCACTCTGATACAAGTTAATCTTCATCTCATCTGTCCACAAACTTTTTCCAGAACTGTGGTTGCTCTTTTAAGTACTTCTTGGCAACCTATAACCTGGCCATCCTATTTTTGCAGCTAGCCAGTGGTTTGCATATTGCAGTGTAACCTCTGTATTTCTGTACATTAAGTCTTCTGTGGACAGTGGTCATTCACAAATTCACATCCGAATCCTGAAGAGTCTTTCTGATCTGTCGGACAGGTGTTTGGGGATTTTGCTTTATTATAGAGAATTCTTCCGTCTTAAGCTGTGGATGTCTTCCTTGGCCTGCCAGTCCCGCTGCAATTAGTCAGCTGACCAGTGCTCTTTCTACTTAATGATGGTCCAAACAGTTGATTTTGGTAAGCCTAAGGTTTGCCTTATGTCTCTAACAGTTTTATTCTTGTTTCTCAGTCTCATAATGGCTTATTTGACTTTCATTGGCACAACGTTGGTCCTCGTGTTGATAAACAGCAATAAGAGTTTCCAAAGGTGAAGGAAAGACTGGAGGAAAGACTAGGTGCTGAGAGCTCTCATATACCTGCATTAAGGAGGTAATTAAACACACCAGAGCAGTTACAAACACTGGTGAAGCCTTGTGTCCCAAACATTATGGTGCCCTGAAATGGGGACGGGGGGGACAGGACTATGTATAAACACTGCTGTAAATTCTACATGGTGAAACCAAAATGTATAAAATGTCCCTTTAATAAAATCTGACAATGCGCACTTTAACCACATGTGATTTTTTTTCTATTACAGATCTCAAATTATGGAGTACAGAGGCAAATAAAATGATGGGTCTTTGTCCTAAACATTACAGAGGGGACTGTATGACTAATTAAAATGTTCACTTGATAAGCACATTTTATCATTTAATTCCCCTTTATAATGTCACACAAGCCAACAGTGAAAAGGTTTGCATTTTCGGTGGCGGGGGGGGAGAGGAAGAGGGGGTGGAGAGGAAGAGGGGATGGAACAATATAATAAATAGAAAAACTTTTCTAAAATATATTTTAAGAATAACATTGTAACATTTGCAATATTACTACAAGCAATAATGTTTAATCATAGTAATCAGTGAAACTGATTAGCTGCAACAAGCAAACTGCTGCTCATAGATGAATGGAAATAGCAAGTGATTAAATGACAAGAAATAAAAAACTTTCAAATTCATGGTTTAAAATCAGAAAGAGGCACACCGTACCTGTGGTATAGCAACAAGGAGATCCTCAATGCTTGCATACCCATACATTTTAGGTTGTAGAACCTCACCAGTGTACTTGTGATAAGTAGAGGGAAATTCGGTCAGAAAAATTTGTTGATAGTGATAAGTGCGTAACAAGGCTCGCACATTCTTAGCAAACTGGTACACTTTGGTGAGTTTCACATATTCTTCTCCCTTGTCATCAGTGAATACCTGTAATAGATTGACAGCCCCAAAATTTAGGAAACCATATATTTTTTTCCATTGCAACATCTAGTTAAAAAGCAAACAACCTCAAAATTGAAGTTTGCGGGTGATACCAAAACAGTTGGCTTTGCAGACAGCGAGAAGGCTGTCAAGATAGACAAAGGAATATAGATCAGCTGTAGAAATGGTCAGAGAAATGACAGATGGAGTTTAATTCAAACTAGTGCAAGATGCTGCACTTTGAGGTCAAATTAAATATGTATACAATTAATGGCAAAATCCTGAACAGCATTGATGTAGAGAGATTTGGGTCTCACAGTGCATAACTCCCTGAAAGTGGCAACACAGATAGAGTAGTAAAGAAGGCGTATGGTGTGCTTGCCTTCATCATTTGGGGTATTTGGCATAAGAGGAGGTTGGTCAAACTTGGATTGTTTTTTTCTGGAACAGAGGCCGAGGGGAGACCCGATAGAAATAAAAGATTATGAGGGGCACACAGTCAGAGCAAAGTCAGAATCTTTTTTTCCAGGCTGGAAATGTTAAAGACTAGAGAGCATAGTTTTATGGGGAGAGTGGCAAGTTTAAGGCAGAAACACAGTAGTGGGTGGCTGGAATGCACTGCCTGGTGGTTGAGGCAGATACGTTAGGGGCATTTAAGCAGCTTTTAGATAGGCATATGGATATGCAGGAATGAAGGGATATGTATCACATGCAGGCAGAGTTCACTAAATTGGCATTCATCCGGCATAGACATTGTGAGCCATAGGGGCTCATTCCTGTGCTGTACTATTCAATGTGTAGGAAATAACTGCAGATCTGAAGAAGGGTCTCGACCCGAAACATCCCATTCCTTCTCTCCAGATATGCTGCCTGTCCCTCTGAGGTACTCCAACCTTTTGTGTCTACCTGTACTATTCTATGTTTTGTGATCCAAAATAAGAGACAATATCAACATTAAAATAAATATTTAACTACAATATCGAAAATTACTTTGTCCTTGAGACAAATTCCACCTTTGTCTGAATTTTTCTTTCAACTGAAGACTTAGTGCATTTGAAAAGGCCGGAAATTTGCAACCTGACATCACCAGATAATACTTGCTACATTGCCTTGCCAGGGCCTCTGCTCCTGTATTCTTTACGTTTATCGGGGTCGCTGGGAAAGAAATACCACGTGGCCCACTAAAAAGATGAATTAAACATATTGAGGCATCAGCATGAATAACATTCATTCGTCAGGAAAGCTGCTAATTCGTAGAGCCCCGAGTGTGCCAGTGGTTTCCTATAATACAAACTGAATGTGAACTCTATACGATGGGTTATTATAAAAAGGTCACATTTTACAACAGGGCAGCTCCAACATTAGCAACTCTCACCAAAGTTGTACACTGCACATAAAGGACATACTTGATTACTACAGGTGTCATAGGTTATGGGGTGAAGGCAGGAGAATGGGTTAGGTGAGAGATTGAATGGCGTAGTAGACGCGATAGGCTGAATGGCCTAATTCTACTATTCTTACGACTTCAAATAATTGGTTAAAGTAGTTTAGTTTTGAGAAGCAGGTGTTTCAGGAAGCGAGTCCACACGGACCAGCGATCCCCACACCAAGACTATCTCACTAACACACACCCGGGACAATTTACATTTATATCAAACCAATTAACCTACAAATCGGTCTTTGGAGTGTGGGAGGAAACCTGAGCACGTGGAGAAAAACCATACAGATTGTGGGGAGAACGGCCAAACACATTGGCTCTGTAGTCAGGATCGAATCCAGGTCTCTGGAAGGCAGTAGCTCTACTGCTACGCCGCCGTGCAGCCCAAACCCTCATTTATTAATTATTAATATATCAATTTCTCGAGGGCTGTAAAATCATTTTCTTGCAGGACGATAATGATTGTACATCAGTACGATGGTGTTACATCAGTAAAATTATGAGAATTTCTTATACACAGAGGAACATACAACAATTTCCATGTTGATCTAGAGATTGCACTAGAACAAAACTGACTTTCATACATCATAAGAAACAACGCTAGATAATTCTTGAATTCATACCTCAACCAAGTATGGCACGCTCTTCAACAGCTCTGCCATAGATAAAAAACCATATTCAGATGGGACTAGAGGACTCCCATAAGTGGAATCAAAATGTTTTTTAAGTTCATCAATTGTCAATTGTGAAGTGTCATCCAAAGACATCAACAGCACAAGAAGTTGTGCAGTTAGGGTGCGAAGAGACTTCCTGTTTATCAGTTGGAGCTGCTTACCCGATGGTGTGTTACTAACCTTTAAAGAAAAAAAAACACTTTTATTTACACAAATAAAAACTGGAAAGGAGAATTTGTATCAGACTAGCCATACAATATACCTTTGCAACATGGCAGAATTTTTGCATAAGTTCACCAATAGTATTGACATCATAGTCTTGGAGTCGCAGACTATATCCATAAATGGTGTTATACTCCATAAGGAAATCTGATAATTTCATACAATTGTCCTTCTGTGACCGCAGCAACTTAACAAGTTGGGCTGTCAGTGCCTTTATTTGCTCATTTTCTGTTAAAACAAGATTTTTTTCCTCTCCACACTCCAGGACCTGCGGAGAATATTCACAAATGCATCATGATCGCTTCGATCTTTAAAAATATATAAACGTAATGTACTATCCAAATGATTACTTTTGGGATAGACACAAAATGCTGGAGTAATTCAGTGGGACCTCTCGAGTGAAGGAATGGGTGATGTTTCGGGTCGAGACACTTCTCCTTTTGAAGACGCGTCTCACCCAAAACGTCAACCGGTCCTTCTCTCCAGAGATGCTGCATGTCCAAGTTATTCCAACATTTTGCATCTATCTTTGGTTTAAACCAACATTGGCAGTTCCTTCGTGCATGATTACTGTTGGACATCTAAGTGCTAAAAGTAAGCAAATGGAGCACCAAAAAACTACATTTTGCAAATAGAATAAATGAGAATACAATAAAAAGCTTACTGCAATGTCAATAAATTCTTCGTTGAAGTGGTTAATTGTGAAAGACAGCTGCACTTAGATTTGTTAAAAATATTAACTTCTCTAATACAACAACCATTTGAATACACATTGCAATGTATCAATTTTGCTATTGGGCTAAAAAACCTCAATTACGTATTGCTATTTATTCGTACCATTGAATAAAAATATAAAATTATAAACAATGCAACTTGTTAAGAGTGCCAAATTCATGGAAAATTCAAATGAGTTGGACCAAGTCGAATTGGAACATGGGTGTTTTAAACACTTAACTCTAGATTTAACTAAGCACTTTGTTTGGTGCGTCCACTTTACCGCCAAATTTATAAACACAAGACCAAGCAATAAATTTAATTTTATCTCAAATTTTATGTTTTCTTTACATAATGCTGTTAAATATAAACGGTCAAAACCAAACAATGCAGATTCAATTATAGTTTTTCAGCAGTGCAAGAAGATGGTTTGAATTTCCAGACACTGCTCAATTTATTTGAAATACCAATGTCATAGTGAAGTCTAATTTCAGTTGCATGTCCTTATACTTACCTGCAACACTTCTGGTATCGATTCAAACAGTTCCATGAGCTTGTTAAAGCCATAATATGCAAGTTTGCACTGGCGTCCAAAATGGTGATGGTATGTAGG
Organism: Leucoraja erinaceus; assembly: GCF_028641065.1. Classification (NCBI taxonomy): domain Eukaryota; kingdom Metazoa; phylum Chordata; class Chondrichthyes; order Rajiformes; family Rajidae; genus Leucoraja; species Leucoraja erinaceus. The sequence goes on from NC_073396.1 coordinate 36,023,500, forward strand.
TATAAATTTACTAAAGGGCATACGGCAATGAGACTGATGTCGCAATAGGTCCACTACCTCTTTTGCAAATTGCTTTGTCCTCTCAATTTCCTCTGGCGTACGATCTAAATTAAAATGTATTAAGTTTGAACAGGTTTTGCAGCTTCCAAAGTTAAAAGTTGATGCAAAAACAAATCACATGTTAAATGAAATGGTAGAAATAATTTAGAATAGTCCCAAATGTTAACTTTTATTTAAAGATGTGCAAGATGGTACGATCACACAAGGTTTTGTAAACTCACTATGTACAGCCAGGCATCTGCTAGCTGTAGCATGCAGTTGTTGGGAACTTTGCACAGGAGATTTTCATTCTAAAATTTCCATACATTTGGCTTACAATAATCAAACGCACAAGTACAGCAGTTTGCTCATATGCTATTGAACAAAAACCTAAATTCAAGTTCAACCCTGGCAGATTATGAAATGGAATTCAATGAAGAAATAAGTGCTCGATGGTCTTAAAAATGTTCTTCTGGATATGGAAACTGACACAATATACCAAATCTGTCCTACACCAGGCAACAGTCACACACCAATGACTTTCTAGTTTTGGAGTAACTGGGAATACCACCAAATCCAAGAATTTAAAAAAAGTAATAACTGGAAGGAGAACAAAACGTGCAGACTTAAGCCTGGATCCAGCTCCACTTCCTCCACAACCCCAAAACATTTATATAACAATAAAAACAAATCAATGCTTTGTGTCGTGTGGGTGGGAAGGACAGAAAGTTTGGCTTGGGTGGGGGCAGGGAAGATCACAAAGGGGGCTATGTTGAAATAGCTCTATCTCCATACTTAAAACAATTTTGCTAAAATATAAAAATAATTGTTGATCTATTTCCTTTCATTCTATCAGAAATCAGAAAAATTAAATTTTCTTTGCCAAGGTAGAGAGAAAAATAATAAGGTCAATAAAAATGGGCACCTCAACAAAAGTTCCCTCCTTGCTCCAGGGAATGATGTCTGCTCAACCAGGACTCAAGGTACCCTTGCAGAGGGACATTTTAAAATAAGGAATTACACTATATTGCACCATCAATTTGTATTCCAAGATTATGTATTAATTATCAAAATTTACAAACCAAGGAAATGCCAAATCAAGTCATCCAATGTTCAGAGGTTTAAATCTATTTAAGGCTTCTCCATATTTTCAGAAAAGCATCTCAGAAGAGGAAATGGTGGCCGATTAGGGAAAGGAGAGATGCAACGAGACCTGGGTGTCATGGTACACCAGTCATTGAAAGTAGGCATGCAGGTGCAGCAGGCAGTGAAGAAAGTGAATGGTATGTTAGCTTTTATAGCAAAAGGATTTGAGTATAGGAGCAGGGAGGTTCTACTGCAGTTGTACAGGGTCTTGGTGAGACCACACCTGGAGTATTGCGTACAGTTTTGGTTTCCTAATCTGAGGAAAGTCATTCTTGCCATAGAGGGAGTACAGAGAAGGTTCACCAGACTCATTCCTGGGATGTCAGGACTTTCGTATGAAGAAAGCCTGGACAGACTCGGCTTGTACTCTGTCTCTCCGTACCCCCTGATACATTTAGAAGATTTGGGGGGTGGGGGGGGGAATCTTATAGAAACTTACAAAATTCTTAAGGGGTTGAACAGGCTAGATGCAGAAAGATTGTTCCCGATGTTGGGAAAGTCCAGAACAAGGGGTCACAGTTTAAGGATAAGGGGTAAATCCTTTAGGACTGAGATGAGAAAAACATTTTTCACACAGTGGTGAATCTCTGGAATTCTCTGCCACAGAAGGTAGTCGAGGCCAGTACATTGGCTATATTTAAGAGGGAGTTACATGTGGCCCTTGTGGCGAAAGGTATCAGGGGGTACGGAGAGAAGGCAGGTACAGGATACCGAGTTGGATGATCAGCCATGATCATATTGAATGGCGGTGCAGGCTCGAAGGACCGAATGGCGTACTCCTGCACCTATTTTCTATGTTTCTATCGAAATCAAATTACCTGGGGATTTATCATTTTATATATTTATACATTTCACTCTAGTGACAAGGATGGCAGCATTGCTGATTTTGGAAAACAGTAATTTATTTTTGATTAATAATGTCACAGTATTACCTCGCATTACATTCACTGCAGCAAGATAAAATTAAAAATAAGATACCTCTCTTAGGGATAGAAATCACCGTGTCTTCATCTTGTTTTGAAATGCAGATTGTAGTATCTGGTATTTCTGAAAGCAGATCAGCCAGTTCGCATACACCGTAGTCTGTAACATCCCAATCCTTCGAAAAACACCTAACATAACCGAATAATGCAGAAACTTTAATATTCGTGATCCAATAAAACATAACTGTTATTTCGAATATGTTCTGTACCTTAGCAATATTTCTATAAATATGCTTCTGTCGTCTTACTATTAAGAAAAACAATAAATATGCAAGTTTGGGACTTTCAAAAAGGTCTGCTTGTTTGTTTCTCTATTTACTAATTAACAACAACAACCATTGTATAGCAATGTCACAGTAAGCATTGATTTTCTGAGCTCGTGGAAATAACCCATCCTCTTGCATTTCTGCAGTTCTCACACATTATTGCAGGTGGAACTCCAGTGCATTTACATCCATTGTCCTCGGCTGTGAAAGCTGTGTGGAAGATGTGGTAGAGGTAGCCAAGGCAGGTAGCTGCAGTGCAATTTGGAAATAGTAGTTATGTTGTGATGGCAGTGGAGGTAACAAAAGTTTAAGGAGCTGGATGGGGTTCCAATCAAGTAGGCTGCTATGTCCCAAATGGGATCAAGCTTTGTGAACTTTTTGATCTGCACTCATCCACACAAGCAGAGTGTTCTATTACAGTCCTGACTTGCACCTTGGTGGAAAAGCTTTAGGGTGTCAAGAGGCAAGTCACTTGCCACATGATATATTTCAGCCTATTTCCTTCGCTCCATAGATGCTGCTGCACCCGCTGAGTTTCTCCAGCTTTGTGTACCTGCCACATGATATACATCTGTTGACCTACTCTTGTATCGAGTTCCCAGTCTGGTCGAGTTTCGCATTGGCATTTCTCAATAAAATTTAGAAAAATAATAAGGTATCCTAAAGAGTTAATTTGAACTTTTAAATCACCACAGTAATCATTAATATATTATAGAAGAAATTTGAGCTACTATAGTTTCAATCCAGCTGAAAATGTGTAAAGGCCAACCAAATCCATGACATTGACACACTTAGAAGTTAGTGGAATGGCTATGGAGGAAATGATACGCCATTGTGTTTGGATTATCTGCTCAGGTTAGTGATAATAGAGAAAGAGAGTCTAAATAATCACATTGAATGTTGGCATGTAAATGATACTTACCAGTGGTATGCTTGTCCAAATTCTCTTATGAATACCTGTTTGCTGGCCTGAGATTTAAGAAGTTTAAGCATATCTTGCGTAAAGCGCTTTACTTGTGCACGATGAGTTAATGTAAGTAGGCGTTTGGTGCCCAACCCAAGGATCTAAAAACAAAAACAGTTAAATGGTATTACAAGATGTTGAGCAACCTGGAGATGACCCTGCAGGAGGAACTCCCACATTTAAAAAAAGATTTTGTTTCAAGAAGTGATCTAGTGACTTACAGGTGCCCTCCATAATGTTTGGGACAAAGACCCATCGTTTATTTATATGCCTCTGTACTCCACAATTTGAGATTTGTAATAAGAGAAAATCATATGGTTAAAGTGCACATTGTCAGGTTAAAAAAAAAAACACGCTATTTTTATACATTTTGGTTTCACCGTGTAAAAATTACAGCAGTGTTTATACATAGTCCCCCCATTTCGGGGCACCATTATTTTTGGAACACAGCAATGTCATGTAAATGAAAGTAGTTATGTTTAGTATTTTGTTGCATATCCTTTGCATGCAATGACTGCCTGAAGTCTATGGTTCATGGGCATCACCAGTTGTCTTCTCTGGTGATGCTCTGCCAGGCCTGTATTACAGCCATCTTTAGCTCTTCAGTTTTCTCTTCAGCATATAAAAGGCGTGCTCAATTGGGTTCAGATCGGGTGATTGACTTGGCCACTCAAGAATTGACCAATTTTTAGCTTTGAAAAACTTCTTTGTTGCTTTAGCAGTATGTTTGGGATCATTGTCTTGCTGTAGAATGAACCGCCGGCCAATGAGTTTTGAGGCATTTGTTTAAACTCGCGCATAGGATGCGTCTATAAACTTCAGAATTCATTATGCTACTAGCATCAGCAGTTGTATCATCAATGAAGATAAGTGAGCCAGTACCTTCAGCAGCCATACATGCCCAGGCCATAACAACCCCACCACCGTGTTTCACAGGTGAGGTGGTATGCTTTGGATTTTGAGCAGTTCTTTCTCTCCGCCATACTTTGCTCTTGCCATCACTCTGATACAAGTTAATCTACATCTCATCTGTCCACAAGACCTTTCCCGAACTGTGGTTGCTCTTTTAAGCAAAGATCATAGAGCCGAGCAAGATGGTCTACTCCTGCAAAATCCAATGGACTGATGTGTCGTACACAACGGAGCGTAACTTCCGCCATTTCAGTAAACCCGACCAGTTATGCCTCTCGCAGTGCAATCAGCGTTGTAGAGGAACAGTCTGTTTACGCTATGTTTATAGTATCTTTGCTTGGACACTATGTAATATTATGTTTATTATAATACTATGTTTATAGTATCTTTGCTTGGAGCCCTGCACACAGACTGTGTATCCAGCCCCCGGTGCAACACTCAGACTCTGCTACCAGAAGGCAGGCTATTAAATCAATCCAGAGTTTAACACTGTCACTACACAGACTACAACACTATCCAGAAAACAAGTTAGAGTCAGGGTGGATTTTCAGTACATAGAACTCTGCTAATGGAATCCCACAGTAGGGATACCAGCCCCAGCGCTAACAGCCCATCTGCGACCTCTCTCATCTGGTAACAACGTTTCCAATAGAAACGACAACCGCAACAGTGACACCGATCCTGGCACTCCCTGCGCAAGATGCTGTTCCTAGTGGAGAGAAACTGCCCTCTCTACCTCTCGTTTCACATTCGTAGCTCCAGGACAGGATGTGCGCAGAGAGGGGTAAACAAACAAACGAGGAATCATCTCACTGGGGAGAGCGAGGTACCTCAGAGCATCTATGATCTTTGTCACAGAGAGGGGGAGAGGACGATGTGGGGTTTTTACACTAAAGGTTGAGAGGGACCAAAAAAAAGTGTGGTAATTGGTAAAAAAAAAAACAAAAAAAAAACAACGCAATATGGAGATGCCATGACCAAAGCAAAGATACTAGAGCGGAGAAGGAAGCCAGTTACGGAACTGGTGCTAAAGATTACCCATGACCTACTACGACTTTTTCGTCGAGTGGACTGTCTGCTTTTGCTATCTCAGAGCATCTATGATCTTTGCTTTTAAGTACTTCTTGGCAAACTGTCATCTGGCCATCGTATTTTTGAGGCTAACCAGTGGTTTACATCTTGCAGTGCAGCCTCTGTATTTCTGTTCATTAAGTCTTCTGTGACAGTGGTCATTGACAAATCCACACCCGACTCAAGGAGTATTTCTGATCTGTCGGACAGGTATTTGGGGATTTTTCTTTTTTTTTTATAGCGAGAATTCTTCTGTCATCACCTGTGGAGATCTGCCTTTTGGACTGCCTGTATAAACTAGCAATGTTACAAAATTTTGAGATTTTAAAAATCAAGTCTGCAATTTATCCCATCAGATAAAGCATAACAATAAGTTTAATTTGACACCAAATTCACTTTCATATCTCAAGTATTAAAAAAGTTATGGCCATTTTCATACTCGGAAATTAGCATCTTGTTCCCTATTGATTTTCAATGGACATTACAAAAAAGCTGTGATCTTGGATAGTCAACAGGCCATTTCTTAAGGAAAGATTAACATTTTTAAATAGCCTAAGTGTCCAAAGATTATTCACAAATAATTCACAATATAACATGATTTTTATATCTAATTTACATTAATTTATAGGCCAAATGGAAGGAATTTAGTGTTCAATTGCTGTAAATAAATGCCCATTTAAATCGGCTTTCCAGTGGGTTTCTGTGAACGCGCTGGTTTAGAATGTTGACAGCGCGCTAGATTAGTGCCCTCAAATGCCGAGAAAAATACTGCGGGATATAAAAAGCCCAAAATGAACCACTCGCTATAGATAACTTTAATTACAGGGTTATATATATGCCCCATTTAATGTAAAAATAAGGTACATACCTTTAATTGTTTGCTCTATAAAACCCTGGGGCTGCGAGAGGTCGCGGAATAAAACAGTAATTTTAAAATTATCATAACTATATTATCGAGGCCTATAAAACTAATAATACCTTTTGCGACCGGGTCTTGCAGCGATTTTTCGTTAATGATTTACTAGGCTGAACATCTGCGATTAGTACAGCCTAGTAAAAATCGCGTTTTAAACCCGCCCCCTCCAAACAGCGCCAAAATCGCCGACATGGCTGAGGGCAGATTCCCAATGGCGATTCAGGTAGGTTTTGTAACATACCTATATAAACACAGCTGTAATTTGTACATGGTGAAACCAAAATATATAACAAATGGCCTTTATTAAAATCTGACAATGTGCACTTTAACCACATGTTTTTTTCCCCATTACAAATCTCAAATTGTGGAGTACAGAGGCAAATGAATAAATGATGGGTCATTGTCCCAAACATTATGGAGGGCACAGTGGAAGAACTGCAGATGCTAATTTACATAAGGCGACTTAAGTGCTGGAGTAATTCAGTGCGTCAGAAAAAACATGGATAGGTGACCTTTTGGGTCAGGACCCCTCTTCAGACATTGTAAGGGTAGAGAGAAAGTTGGAGTGGAGGAGCAGAACTAAGCCTGACGGCTAATACGTTGATAGACGGGGGGGGGGGGGGGGGGGGGGGGGGGGAGCTGCTGTACCTTGCCCGGTGTACAGGAAGGGGGTGCGAGAGCAGGGCTACAGGACACAGAGGAGATGTGGGGCGAGGCATCCATCTATAATAGTAGGGGAGAACCACATTTACTAAAGGAAGAGGTAGAAGATCTTGGAAGCACATGCAGTGAAGCCGGAGAGATTGAGGAGGGAGATAAAACCTTCGCAACAGGCAGGGTGGAAGGAAGTGTAGTCCAGATTACTGTAGGAGTCGTACAAAGTTTTACTGCAAAATTTACACACAACAAATATGGTTAGACTTGCATTCCTAGTTTTCCATTATATGATATGATATGCCATTTATTGTCACTATACATGTACAATGAAATTAAAAGCTGCTCGTACTCAGTGCATACATATAATTTAGTACAAAAAACAGAAAACAAAAACAGAAGGGAGAGGGGGGGGAGGAGATAGGTGCACAATTCTGCGGCGCTATATACATATATACAGATGGAGGTCCGGGTGTTGGGCTGTGAAGTCAGTGCATGTGTGAATTTAGAGTAGTTATAATTTTCGGAAAACAACTATTCCCGAGTCTGTTTGTCCTGGATTTGATGCACCTATAGCGCCTTCCAGAGGGCAACAGGTCGAACAGTCCAAATGCAGGATGGGAGCTGTCCTTGATAATATTCTTTGCCCTGCTAAGGCAGCGGGAGGTGTAAATATCCATCAGGGAGGGTAGAGGGCAGCCAATGATCTTCTGTGCTGTCCTAGTTACCCTCTGAAGCCTCTCCCTGTCTGCCATAATTCAGTTATGAAATCTTCCACTGCTTGCTTGTATCAAGTTCTTAATTACAATGATCTGCAGAAGTTATTTTATCCTGCTGCTTTTATTTGGATCTTCATTTATACCCTTTTGGTACTTTGATATTTGCTAGTCTCTTAAGGCAGACATTTAAGCAGCAAAAGGATATAAATTAATTATATTGTTCAAGATCAAAGACACCTCAAAGACTTCCTGGTTTGTAGGTTAATAGCATCAGTAAATTGCCCCGTGTGCAGGGAGTGGATGAGAAAGTAGGATAACATAGACCTAATGTGAATGGGTGATCCATGTTCAACAAGGACTCAATAAGATGAGGCGTCTTTTTCAATGCTGTATTTTTCAATTTGATTGCGTTTTAAATCACAGCACATCTAAAATATGTTGTGGTCTTTATCTTTTGCATATGCCCGTAAGCACTCAATGACATTTTCTCTTTTTGATTTGTTTCACTCTTGCCCTTTGATGTTTTATGCACATTCTTAAGTTTCACTCCATGTTCTATGTCTTCCTTATTAATCTTTAAAACAATTTGGCTCCGTTTCATAATTAATTTTATTATCCCTATGCTAATTAATTTCCATGCTTCATGTTTGAAGTCACGAGTAACAAGTTCTAGGCTTTTTCCTAACCAGCTCGTGTCCTAATAGGCTAAGCACAAAAACACATGTGATGGTGAGAAAGGAGCAGAATTAGACCAAAAGCAATGGACAAAAACTGGGAGGGCTGGAAAGGGTACTAATAATATCATACAGGATTAAAAAATACAAATAGGTAATGCCATAAAGTAGGAATAAAAAGATTTTGTTGATGAACCAGAATGAAATTGGAATACCTTTGAGCTAAGGCTATTGACAAGAGTGATATTATTTCCTCAGAATAGGCAGTGATGGGCAACAATAATGTCCAGATCACACCCATCCAAAGATTGTTCCAAAGGAAGTAGGGGTACGATGAACAGCAAGGGCAAATACAGGACATAACCAAAATTTGCCTCCTCAATACAACCAATTAGTTCTTTCAAAATAAATCTTGAAAAGGTGTGCAAATTGAGCTTGGAATATTTGTTATCCCCACCAGCCTGAATTGGGCAACCCAAACTACAATTTTTGCCCACACGCCCTACAACTTGTTTTTGGAACTGGAACTTGCACAGTTGCTATAGTTTTGAATCATATCTTTCTACAATTTCTACAACTGTATTTACTGAAAGGAAAATAGTACGGTGAGTCATAAGTACAAATTATTTTCTTGTCATAAAATTCACCTGCAAAACATGAGGCACTGCTTCCAATAATTCCATTAACTTGGAATAGCCATAGTCCGAAACTCTGCACTGTTTCCCAAAGTGATGATGATAGGTTGGAATAAATTTATGTTGAGATATGAGGCAGTGAGCTTGGTTCTTCATAAGATCAATTATTTCTCTACTCAACTGAATGAGCTGAGGATTTCCAACTGGACTCTTGCAGCGCGGCAAACAATGATCTAAAGTGGAAAAAAAAAAAAAACAGGCGAACTGTTACTTAACGCCAATAGTAAGCGAGCGTGAAATGGCATAGCATTAATCCATAATTTATATTATCTGGACCAATACAATACGAAACAAATTCCAGATTTTACCAGCATCTGCTCAACTTTGATTAACAAGTTAACATCATTTTAAATTAAGATGATTTATGTGCAATATCCTGATGCACTGTCACATCATTTACACGGTACCTTTAAAATAACAGAACCTCCAGTGTTTCAGAAAAGGTGTTGACAAAAATAAATAGAATGGCAAAGGCTCATGTAGATCAGTTGGTCTGAATGGTCCAGTTCTGTGTTTTATACTCTAGTCAATTATAAATTACTGTTTTGACATTTAAGAAATGTTACCATCGAACAACTTATCATAGACCACTAGCAGAATTCTGCCAATGCAATGTCTGTTTCCCAAGCTAGTTTTGGTGATAAAAGTGGATGCAGAATATTTATAGAAGTGTATAAGAATACAATGGAGGATTATGCTTGGGACTGATTTATATCCATTTATCCTTCATGCATTAATACACACAATCTCTTTACTTTGACTAGAAATCTGATTGCATAGTGTAATCCGATTGAAATAAGACTTTTTAGATACAAAAACAAACGGCCAGTGTGCTTGTCATGACTTGCGTGCAATTCCCACGGCCACATGAACCTCTTGCAGCAGTGTAATTGCAATGTCCTTAAGGCGTTACAGCAGCCATTTAGCCAGAGGAGGCACTCCTGAACAAACAAGGCTCCCTGACAATTCTGCTTCAAAGATCTGTTCCACTGTCTCAATGTTTTCAATGACTGGAAACATTCAGAAATAATCAAAATACATTTATTTTGAATTATTTAAATGTAAAATTAGATAACATGCATGTTAAGTGCCTTTTAAATTAAATATTAACAAATATTAATTTGAGGGAAAAAAATTGACTTCCTTAATCTTTTCAATGATCATTGATCTAGTTCCCAGAAGGGCTGGCATAATGCCAAGAGATGTGTCAACATAGGCAAGTTGGGCCGAAAGGTCTGTTTCCATGCTGTATGCCTTGACAAAATGTGCCAAGCCCAGGGGCTAGATACATTACAGATCATCTGACCAATATATGCACTCAAATTAGTCAGATAGTCTCTATAGAATCGACAGCCACACAAAATAAACATTTTGCCCAATGAACACTCGAGCTGTTTGGTGTCACTCTGGAAGTTTAACTGGACAGTTAGTTGCACAAATCGTGTTTGTGCACCGGATGTGATTTACACAAGAGACAGTACAACACCCCGGCCCTGTCCATTAGCCACTATTTATATACGCAGGTATAATAATCTATAACTTGTACAAGTACTTACAAAATGAAAATTACAATTTTACCTAAAATTAGGCTAACCAGCGCTATAATATACAAAACTATATTTATTTTCTAGGCCACAGATTAATCAACATTTTCCATTAACTTGCTTTAAATGGAGAACATGTCACCTTACCAGCATTAGGTGGTGGTGGATTGTTATGAACCCATTTTACAACTTTAATACCATTTTGTGCTGTGACAATGTTAACACCAGGGACACAGGTTATGAGGTGTTCCAAAGGAACGCCACCTTCTCCTTCTTCCACTGTATTCAGAACTGTGAACTCAGAAGCATAGCAATCTAAAAAGCTGCAAGGAAAAAAAAAAAAAAAATCAGAATTTCTATGAGAAAAATCAAAATTGGAACAAGACATGAAAGAATGCAAATCTTGGTAACATTTCATACAATAAAGCCCTCTTCCTTATTCAAAAGCACTTTGAAACAGGAATTTTCAAAATAATGTTTGAGAGTCTAGGATTCAAGGAAAATCTCAAACATTTGGCTACAAATGCATTCCATGAACTGTACAAATTGTAAAGCAGAAGGCATAACAACCGAGGGTCTTACTGAATAGATCAGCAAGTCATTTCTTGGCAATTTAGATTATTTTTAAGACCAGCTCAAAAACATCACAGCTTGTAACTGATTTAGGAAGTATGGGGAAGTCATCAACTACAAAGTTGATTAGAGAGAGGTAAGATAAATCTTTTCCTAAAGGCTCATTGAAGCTGAAAATGCACAACAATTGGCAATAATTAATGGAGACACCAATGTGATTTTTTCTTGAAGGCAAAAAGCATTGCCAAACAAAGTTATATAAAAGGCAACATAGAAAACGCTGGCTTGCTCAAGGAATGTGTAGATACGTAACGTGTAAAGTGGTCTTGTGTTCCAAGTTATTTTAATTGCTGGAAACCGGTCGGGGTGACATTTGATAGGTTTAAAATAATCAGGTTTCTGGAATGTGTAATGGAAGCCTGCTCACTTTGTTGGAGGGATTAAGACTGAAGTCACAGCCACAAGGGGAACAGAACGAGGAATAGCATGCTTAAAAGGTGTGTGGTTGCAATATGGAATGTACTGCAGGGGAGATCAGAACTGCTGCGCTGGTTGAACTGCATAAACATGGGGCAAATGGCACTCTTTTATCCATTCTATGGTTTGATGAGCTATTGAACAAGAATTTTACATTCAATTCATAACTGTGTAGTTAACCGATTTCAATTAGCGTTGCAATACTGTACTAAAATTGTCTCATTATTCCTGGGATAAGGATGGGCAAGATTCGGCAGGCTTTAATTTCCTTACTTGATCGAGTGACTGCCTACATTGATAAATGCGCAGATCAATAGAACAGGATATTACAACTGGGCTGATTAGAAATGCTCAATTATTTTTACACACCTATGGTTATTAAATAAATTGTTCACTTTCTAATGTTTTATTTAATTCAGCACATCCCCAATTTGATTAAAAAGGCCTACTGGTCATTTGCAGAACTCCTCACACTATATCCAAATTTTTTCAAGCAACTAATCTCAAAAATACATACATAGGGTGGAATTGAAGCAAAGAATAAGCGAGTTCCATATTCCGACTGTGCATGCTCAGGTAATAGACCATTCGCTATAAACATTGTCGGGAGCTGAGCTGCTGTGTGTTATCAGACCTTCAGTTAATTCGTATTTTCCAGCTTTGATTCTTCTAGATAAGAAAACACAGCTTTCCAACTTTGTTGTATTTATTGTTCCTTCATGCTGCGGTGAGTGAGCGAGATAGTGCTGCTGCATGGGTGTCTTTCATCCGTAGTCGGGGTCAGGCCCGGGTCTCCGGCGCTGTTGAGTTGCTGCTGGGCCGTCCCTGTCCTCTCCGGAGGTGGCCCTGGGCTGGCAGTGAGAGAACGGGTTGGGGGGGGGGGTCGGACGCTAGCTCCAGGGGAGGTGGGGGCGGCCGTTGGCTGCACTTCTCTCCGTGTCCAGTGGCTGTTGGTTTGCCTCTTCGGTGCCGGTGGGGGCCGAGCGCCGGTCATCGGCGGAGATGCACACGGAATGCTGCGGTGGCTCGGCGGGACAGGCAACATTTCTGGAGAAGGATCTCGACCAGAAACGTCACGCATTTCTTTTCTCTGGGGATGCTGCCTTACCCACTGAGTTGCTACAGCGTTTTGTGTGCATCCCCGTTGGTGGCTGGTGCTCTGCTTTCGCTGGGAGAGTTGCCTGGCGGCCGCTGGGTGGTGCAGGGGTGCGGCTGGCAGTCCCAGGCTCGTTGGGGAGCGGGTTCGGGCTAGAGTTGGCACTTCCCCGCATGGCTGTGGGCCTGGGGTCGCCGCTGCTCCAGGCCAGTGTCCTGTTGGTTGCCTGGCGGGGTAGGCGGAATAGAGCTGGGGTTGGCGCTCATTTGCACTGGCTGAGGGCTTGGGGTGCCATTGCTGCGGGACGGTGTCCTGACGGTCCGGGGCTGTCGGTTGGCCCAGCGGAGTCGAGCTGGGGTTGACGCTTCTTCTCTGCACTGGCTATGGGCTTGGGGCGCTGGTGCTCTGGGCCGGTGTCCCTGTCGGTGTCTTGTTGGATGTCTCCGGCCGACCCCGGGCAGGGATGGGACACTCGGGTGGGGATGGGGACGGTCCAGTAGCAATTCAACAACGTTTGCCGTGCCGGAGACCTGGGTTTGATCCTGACTACGGATGAAACGCAGGTCTGTATACATGCAGCAGCTCAGCTGGCGAGAATGTTTATCACGAATGACCTATGACATGGGCATGCTCAGTTGAAATTCCGAACTCGCTTATTGCCACACCAGGAAATGATGCAACTGCTCAGCATGCCTTCTACAGTGCACCTATAGAAGTTTGCTGGGAGTGTTGAGTGACATGCTGAATCTCTTCAAACATTGAAGAAAGTCGAAGAGGTGGCGCATTCTTCGTGATTATATCTATATGCTGAGCCTAGGATTTTCATTTGAGATGTTAATAGCCAGGAATGTGAAGGAAGTGGCCAATGACACCAATTCACTACCCCTCATGCAGTATTCGTTTGGTTCAAGTTGGACTGATCCATTAAGACATTCTCAGTTCAGATTTGACAATTCACGCAGTGTGTCAACAGAGTTCAAAGATAACAACTCACTGTAATTTCAAGTTGCAACTCTGTGGGCTAAATACTGAAAATATATTGATACTGTTGATTTAGACCATCCGGATATCACCAGTACTCCCAGACTCAATAAAAGTCCCCAAATCCTTAGAGTACCAAATCATGGAACTATGGAGCAGACACTCCCTGACTTACACAAAGGTTATGTTCCATAATGCCTTACTCGTCATATTTTACACAAGTTGGAATCACCTTGAAACTAGATAGAAATAAGGAACTGCAGATGCTAGTTTACACAAAAGGACACAAAGTGCTGGAGTAACTAAACGTATCTGTGGAGAACAAGGATAGGTGACGTTTCAAGTCGGGACCCTTCTTCAGACTGATTCAGTCTGCTGAGTTGTTCCTCCAGCACTGTATTTTCACCTTAGAACTAGGCACCGATGTCGCTGGTTTGCACCAGGTGCCACACTGTCCAGTTGACGCAGCTATTGCTTCAGCACATATTGTAGCCCCTAGCCGACAGGGCTTCCTTCAGATCACCGCCACTGACAAGACTCGCTCGTTCACTGTGGGGCTCCCTCCCCTTCACCAGTTGCTGCTTCTTCTTGTCGACCATCACTTTGTCTGCTCACCCTTCCACTGCCACCTCGTTGTCCTTTTTCCCCTGGACTCACCAACAGCTTCCACCTTGGACTCCGAGGTAGATGGAGAAGGCAGCAGAAGGGGTCAAAGCGACAGGAGGGGGGGTGCGGTGGATGCAGCTGGTGAGGGCAGGGAGCCCCATAGTGACTGAGCTCATCCAGTCGGGGCAGAGTAGCTCTGTTGGTGAGGAATGAAATTCAGGCCCTGGCAAGGGGTGACATAGAATCAGGTGTAGTCAGTATGGATTGAACTGAGGAACTGTAAGGGGAAAAAGATCCTAATGGGAGTTATCTACAGGCCCCTAAACAGTAGCCTCGATATAAGGTGCAAGTTGAATCAAGTTAAAATTGGCATTTCGCAAAGGTGATGCTACAGTTGTTATGGAAGATTTCAACATGCAGGTAGACTGGGAAAATCAGGTTGGTACTGGACCCCAAGAAAGAGAGCTTGTGGAGTGCCTCTGTGATAGATTCTTAGAGCAGCTTGTACTGGAGCCTACTAGGGAGAAGGCAATTCAGGATTTAGTGTTGTGTAATGGACCGGATTCGATAAGGGGACTTGAGGTGAAGGAGCCATTAGGAGGTAGTGACCATAATATGATGTTTTAATCTACTTTTTGAGAGCGAGAAGGGTAAATTGGATGTTTCAGTGTTACAGTTGAATAGGGACTATGGAGCCATGAAGCAGGCATGACAGTGGAACAACAATGACAGGTATTTTGGGGAATAATTCAGAAGCTGCAGGAACAGTTCATTCCAAAAAGAAAGATTCCACGGGGAGTACGGGGGGGGGGGGGGGCGGGGGGGAGGAAGAAAGATTCTGTGGAATATGAGGAGGATAGTAAAAGTCAGGGGACACAAGTATCCCCCGATGTACTAGTGGCCAGAGGAGCTAGGGTGACAAAGAAACTGAAGGAAATTCACATTAGGCAGGAAATGGTGTTGGGTAAACGGATGGGACTGAAGGCTGATAAATCCTCAGCCTGATGGTCTGCGTCCAAGGGTACCTGAGGAAGCGGCTCTAGAAATCATATAACAATTACAGCACGGAAACAGGCCATCTCGGCCCTACAGGTCCGTGCCGAACAATTTTTTTTCCCCCTTAGTCCCACGCACTCATAGGAAAGATATTCCCTTCTAGCCAGGAATATTTTTAAAGGATACCAAGGACTGGAGTAAAACCGCTCTCTTAAGGAAGACACATAACCCCTAAAATTCTGTCCCCCTCTTGTGTGAATCCTCCCTATTCCAGAGGAGAAAGCTTGTGACATCAAAAGAAACATTTTGAAGGAAATTCAACTTCTGCGGCAGAGAAATGGTATTCAACCTATCTCTGTAACGTTGTTGGGACTAGTAAAGTACTCTCTCTGATAAATCCTTCCTATAAGAGCGACCGATGGTACACCATACTCCAGATTGGTACCTGATTTTAACATTACATCCCAGCTCTATACTCAAATCATGGAAGCATTGGTGATCATTTTCCAATGTTCTATAGATTCAGGATCATTTCCTGTGGATTGGAGGGTAGGTAATGTCATCCTACTTTTTAAGAAAGGCGGGAGAGAGAAAACAGGGAATTATAGACCAGTTAGCCTGACAATGGTGGTGGGGAACATGCTGGAGTCAATTATAGAAGATGAAATAGCGGCACATTTGGATAACAGTAACAGGATTGGTCCGAGTCAGCATGGATTTACGAAGAGGAATGAAGTACATCAAGATCTTGGGGTCCTTGTGCATCAGTCACTGAAAGTAAGCATGCAAGTACAGCAGGCAGTGAAGAAAGCGAATGGCATGGTGGCCTTCAAAACACGAGGAGTTGAGTATGGGAGCAAAGAGGTCCTTGTACAGGGCCCTAGTGAGACCACGCCTGGAGTATTGTGTGCAGTTTTGGTCTTCAAATTTGAGGAAGGACATTCTTGCTATTGATGGAGTGCAGCATAGGTTCACAAGGTTAATTCCCGGGATAGCGGGACTGTCATATATTGATAGAATGGAGCGGCTGGGCTTGTTTACTCTGGAATTTAGAAGGATGAGGGGATCTTATTGAAGCATTTAAGATTATTAAGGACACGCTTGAGACAGGAAACATGTTCCTGATGTTGGGGGGGGGGGGGGGGGGGGGGGGGGGGGGGGGGGGGGAAGAAAGGAAAGTCCAGAACCAGGGACCACACTTTAAGAATAAGGGGCAAGTCATTTAGAACGGAGACGTGTTAAAAACTTTTTCACAGAGAGTTGTGAAACGCGTGGAATTCTCTGCCTCAAAGGCAGTGGAGGCCAATTCTCTGGATGCTTTCAAGAGTTAGATAGAGCTCTTAAAGATAGTGGAATCAGGGGATATGGGGAGAAGGCAGGAACGAGGGTACTGATTGTGGATGATCAGCCACGATCACAGTGAATGGCGGTGCTGGCTCAAAGGGCCGAATGGCCTACACCTGCACCTATTGACCATTGTGAAGAAAGGCTCAGGTGTGCACCTCATAGGAGATGTTGGCAACGCGGCCTAGAGTTGCTCTCCACTACCTCCCTCATTCTCGCTCACCTTCCCAGTGTTGCACCTACAGTGGCTGAAACTGGAGGAGCAGCGAGCCCAGAAAACACTTTAATATCTATGAAGTGGACAGGATGCCATTGCCATCCTCCATCATCAGGTAGTGCCTGTATTCTCCTTTTTCTAGCCTTCAATTTCTTGCCTCCCTTTAATATGCTTCTTGATTATCAGAATTTACCTTGCAGCACACTTCCCTATTCAGGACTCATTGTCTAGAGTGAACACATTTGCAGAAGTCGCCTGATCAGAATGATTAGCAGTGAATCTTGATAAATGGCTTCAAACTGTCAACCTCAGTTCCTCCAATAGCAGAAACTTTCTAGCCAACACATCACCTTTGAAGTACATGTGTGTGACTGAGTGAAGGATCAAATTAATAGTAACATTGTACACGTATAAAATTAGAAACTTTAAAATTGTGGCATAAAGCCAAATTGCAGTAGGCTTAATAATTTAGGGCGATTAAAATGCAGACATTCTGAAGAGCTTGCATGTAAACACATGGCAATAGTGAAACTTCTAAGACATATTTTCTTCATTCTACTATTATCCCAGGATATCCAAAAGAAGTTCAAACTAACCTGAGAAGTGGCACGGTTCCTTCATGTGTATGTAAAAGACTATGAACCTGCGGTGCAAATGTTTTTAGCGACAATATTATAAATGGTATTTTGTAAGAATCCGGATCAAAGTCATTCTCGCTGCAAAACAAAAAAAGGAAACCAAATATTATGCCGGGCCTCCTACCCTGACGAACATTCATCCTTGCAGTATTTACGGATTTGTGATTTTTATCAACTACTTTAAGAAATATCTCAAGCCGAATGAAACGTGTTCCTTTTTACCCTCTACATTGATTGAAGATGTTAAGAGAAACACATCCACGTCCGAGGTAATCTACAGACCTATCTTTTGGAATGCTAACCAAATATTTCACAAGCAGAGGTCGAGTGCAATTACACAGACAATCGTAATGGAGACATTCACCACGGAAACTGTCTAAAATTAGAGTCGATGCCAAGCGTGAGAAAAAAGCACATTGGTTCTTATTCTTTACAGTTTAACAGCAATATGGTACATCAATAGATGCAAGAACCGATAGAAACAGGATTCCTACCTGTAACCTTTCTCTGAACAATGAAGTTTGCAGATTGGTTCATGATATTCCAGTTCTTCAAATATCACTGGACTACAATTGGCTGACGAACTATCATATGACAATACAGAAGACAACGGACTCTGTCTTGCCTGACTGCTGGGCAGGAGACAAACCATTCGTCCGTTTACTTGGTCACGGATAGCTACGGTGTCAGTTAATTTGTACAAATCAGACACAATCAATTTGTGTACAAATCTGGAGATGAAATAAAACAAAGTTACTTATGAAAAGCTATGGTATTTTCTGAATTCTGTAATCAAGTTACATGGTACAAGCAAAACTAGCATGCCACTGCTTGATGGTACAAATACTGCTGAACTGAGCAAAAGTATATTTGAAAATGTGACCAAAGATAAGTAATTTTAAATTTTGTCTAAAAAAATCAATTTTTTGATATAACTACAAAAATAAAGGAACATATGGACAATAGCATCTGTCGATTTAAAAAAAAAAACTTTATTAGAATTGACTAAAACAAAGAATTAAAATATCAATTCAACATTTAACTTGCATCTAGCACATATATTCAATTCCTTTACACATCTGAATTCAGAGGCACAAAAGTACAGGACTTAATAAACAGAAAGATAGTGCACTAATAACCCAGATTTAAAATTTGTACCTTTTCTCATAGAGTTCGGTGAATTTTAGCAATGGCAAGCAACATGCTGGAGCATCTTGCAGGATCAACATGGCCTCAGAGCTATAATAATAAAAATACATTAATTCACGATATTTATAAACATTGTATCGTTTATTAAGACAGGTTGATCTGCAGTATTTCTTCTTGGGAGTAAAATAGACATGCTGAGCATCCAAAGACCCAGGTGCAAGTGCGAATTTTTGCATTTAATATCTTATTTCAAACATCCAAACTCAACCTTAAATAAAATTTGTCCAGAGTAGATGTTAGAAATTTGATACTTCTATTAAATGCTTCACAAAGCATGCTTCAAAGCTGAAAAGTCTTCATAATTTGTCAGAACCATAGAACGGTATAACACATAAAAGCGACTCTTCTGGCCCACCATGAAGACTAAGTGTGCTAATCCTATTTCCCTACATCTCGCTCATATCTCACTCATGCCTTTCCTATCCAAGCATCTGTTCAAATATTGTAATTGGATTTACCTCTACCATCTCTTCATGCAGCTTGCTCCAGACTACCATCACCCCCACTACCCATGTTGAAAAACATGCCCTTCTAGTTTCCTCCAAGTATATCCCCCCCCCTCACTTTAAATCTGTGCCCTCTACTTCTGGACGCCCGTGCTCTGGGAGAAATAATCTGTCTAACCTATTTATGCCCTCAGAATTTTATAAACCGGTATAAAGGTGCACCCCATAAACCTTCTACATCCTGGAAGAATAAATACAGCTTATCCAATCTCTACTTGTATGGCTCCATCCCAGGTAACATCCTGGTGATTTTCTTCTGCACTATCTCCATTGACACATTTTTTCTGTAGTGTGGCGACCAGAACAGTACACAATAATTTTCCAAGTGTGGGCAAAGAACATTTTGCACAGCTGCAAGATGAAGTTCCAACTCTTATATGCAGTGCCTCGACCTACGAAGGCAAGCATACTAAATGCTTTCTTCACCAGTGTCTCCATTTTCAGGAAGTTATGGACATGCAGACCAGGGTTTTCCCTGTACATCTCCCAAAGTTCCTACCATTTACTCTATATCTTAACCAGATTTCCTGCTCTGAAACGCGACCATCTTACGCTCATCTAGATTAAATTGTATTTCCCGCCATTTCACCCAACCTTCCAGTTGATTTACGTCCCACTGTCCCTTAGACAATCTTCTTGATTATCTACGACTCCACCAGTTTTCATGTAATTTACAAACTTACTAATCAGACAAACTGTATTCCCATCAAAGTCATTATTACAAAGGTCCCAGCACCAGTGCTCAATCTGAAAAAACACCCTCCATACATGTCACCAAGCCAATTTTGGATCCAGTTTGCCAAAGTCCCTCAGATGCATTGCTCTACACTTCTGGACCATCTACCATGCCTAACCTTGTTAAAAAGCCTGCATGAAGTTTATGTAAACATCTACTGTACATTGAGTTTTAAGATACGTGTTTGATCATAATTGGTATAACAGGCTTTTCATTTGAAATAGTGTTACAACTTTTGCAGTTGTTACTTTGTAGTTAAAATGAAAAGGAAATAATTCTTAAAACCAGTTGGCAAAAAACATGCCAGTGCAGCCATGCTGTTGAATTGGATTTGTTCCACTGATCAAACACGACACAATAGTTTGGCGGGAATAAAGAATACACCCTTTGTCAGATCAAAAAAGCAATTATGTACCATTACGATTTTTGCTTATAATTGTTCTCAAAAACAAAAAAACTAATGCAACTATTAATTTTATGAAAGACCTTTATAGTTATCTAAGATTTTCAATAAATCAATATAGGCAACGTTCAAAATGAATAAGCAAATACTTCTGAGCTATTCATCAGTTTGGCTTTGAAATAGAGAGTATAAAGGGGCAGTAGGTGCAGATCATCATTGCTTCAATACAAATATGGTAAGAGAAATCCCTGTAGCAGGGGTGCTAAATTCCTGCTTCCATTCTCAACCCATCAGCAATAATTCTGAAATAAGACCAACTCAGTGGAGTCAGACAGCATCGCTGGAGAACATGCATAGATGAGTCTTGGGTTAAATCCCTTCTTCTGATGAAAGATCCCAACCTGAAACATCACCCTTCCATGTTCTCCAGAGATGCTGCTTCACCTGCTGAGTTACTCCAACACTGTGTTCTTTCAATAGTTTTTTGCAAAATCAAGTGATTTTACATACAGTAGAGGCAGAAACAATTTTACCTAAGTAACGCCAAAGATTTATTGACATTTCCAGTGGCTAATGATACTTGGATTCTCTTGCATCCTATTCGGTATCTGTGTAAACTATTGACAGCTGAAATCGCTTCCTGGAGACTCTCCATCTGAACTGTTGCCTTCAATTGATAGTCAGTGTGAGGACTTAGTTCCACATTCTTCACCTATATATCCAATAGTTAAGATGAGAAAATAAATGTTCATCTTATTTCTAAAAATACAAATATCACTCGGATAAAATGTAAAAACATCAATTTCAGATTATTTATAAAGTAACATTGTAAAAACTTTACAAGTATCACCATCTTCCATTGGATGATGCTGGATAAAGGAATTACAAAATGTATCCAAGTCAGAACGCTCTGCCACTTGGAGGGAGGCTGGCACGTGGCAGTTACAAATGCCTGAAACCTTTGTCCTTTGCGATGATGAGGAGTGGGTGATATTGTTGATATAGTCTCGGCAAGTAAATACAGTGCAAATGGTATATACTGGAGGATAGGGTATCAATAAGGCGGGTGTGTTGTGCTGGATATGTCAAGATAATTAATCAGTGCCAGAGCTACAATCATCCAGGCAAATGGGCAGATTAAAAAATTAAATGTTCCTGACTTGTGCCTTACAGATCGTGGAAAGGCTTTGGGATGTTATTCTGACGTTCAGATACCGAAGATTTTACCTGGCTGGTCAATGGTGATGCCAAGGTTATTAATGGTGGAATACAGTTACTGTAATGTCATTTGTCGTCAAATGTAGACAATCATATTCTTTCATTGTAAGGCTCATTACCTGGTACTTCTGTGGTACAAATGTCACTCGTCACATTTACATAATTGTGAACAGAATTGAACATTGCAGTTAGCAGCAGACATCCCCACCCATGACCTTATGATGGAAAGAATGTCATCGATTGAACAGTTGAAAATGGTTAGGCCTGGGAAAATGCCACAAGGAACTCTTACAGTGATGTCCTTGGAGGTTGGATAATATCCTCCAGCTATCACAAACTTCCTCCTTGGAGCAATGTACAAATCTTACCATTGGAGTTTTCCCCCTTGAAGCACATTGACTTAAATTTTAACCACAACTCCTTGACGCCACTTTGTCAAATGCTGCCCTGTTGTCAAGGGCAGTCACTTGCACGTCACCTCTGGGATTCAGATCATTATTTGTACTAAGTATGTTAATGGGGATTGGAGCCAATGAGCCAGAGCAAACCCTAATGGAACATCAGCTGGGACTAAGTACCACCTTCCGTCACTTTGTTGATAATTGATCATAAACCGATAAGATGGCGATTAAACGGATTAGTTTTGTCATATTTTTGTGATCATGCTGCAAATGATATTGGCTGATGAGCGACTGTGTGGATCTCAGGAATAAAGCAAAGGGGATCATCAATTGGGATTTCTGGCTAGATTGATTTTAGTCTTTAACACTGTGTTTACAATATACTGAGCAGCTTCATACACTATTTCAGCAGTTACTCGAGTCAAGCACATCAGTGGGTCTTGAGTCACAGATAGAGTAGACCAGGTAGGAATGGTAGATTTTCTCCTCTTGAAGGGTATAAGGAAACTAGAAAACCTTGTGATCAATATTACTGACTTGTTTTTAAGTTAGATTTACTGAACTTAATAATTCCACATTGGCCTTTGGATGATTAGCTGGTAACAACTTTACACCATCAGTGTACCCATTAAATTTATTCATAGGAAATCTATTAAATCAACACAAGTCGTGGTCTGATCAACCACGGCTGGGTCGCCTGGATGAGGGCGTCTGATGTTGAAAGACCCGAAACACCCTATGGCCCCAGGTTACATCACTGATGATTTGTTCAGGAGCATCAATAGGTGCCTTTTTATCAAACAGAATAAACAATTTTTTGTTGAACTATGTCACACTGCAGAAAATATTTAAAGTTTAAATCTGAAATTGTTCAGAGATCAAATGCAAGTACATTTAAAAAAAATTGAGGATTGAGCTAACGAGCCAGTTTTTGGATCTCTATTGAAGTACCAAAACCAATTAATTAATGCAGAGCAAGAGCATTATATAGTGTACCAACAATATAGAATCAGATTTAAACAAACATTTCAAATAAGAATAATGCAAATTCTGAAAAATAACAAACATTCTTTCATAGCTTAAAAAAAAGGTATGAAGATTGAGATTTTCTCATTATTAAACTTACTACAGCTCACAGCCAAGAGAGAAGTGTTTACTTCTACCAGAATCCTAATTCATTAGGAAAAGTGAGGAAATACGAAAATGAACATGACAAAGGTTTCACACCTACGATAAACTATTCATTACATCTCCGCTATCCTAGCTGCAAAACAATATTCATTGTCTAGCATTTCTATATTCAAGCATTATGTCAGTTACCTTGCCATGCCTGAAGAAAATATCATGCAATATTTGATGTAGTTCCTTTCTGGACATTCTGTAATCCAAGTTGCTGACCTGCACATCTGCTCCATTTGCAAATGGGTCAGTCTGGGCATCAGAATAATGGTTTTGAGTTGTGCTCAAAGGCGAGGAACGGTTTGAGAGGCTTGGAGATAAACTCCTAGGATATCAAAAGTCAAACATTGTCACATTTAGAAAAAAAGTACCACTAAAGATTTACCAAACTAAACATCAAAACTTTGTAAATGCAGTAATATTCCCATTTATTATAACCCATTAATTTCAAATATTTATCCATTTTAAAGGATGGGTAAAATTGAAAGTTACCTTGCAGACCAGGAACCATGGCACATAATAGGTGGTGTATTATGCCTTGAAATTGTCAACTTAGAAAAAGCAGAAGGGGAACTGATACGGAAGTCAACTTTTTTCTCACTTCTGTCTGTTGGACACTCCAATGGATTTGAAGAAGTTGGAGTTTCTTGCCTATTTAAGAAAACATTGAATAATGTGCTTATTCTTCTTTGGCAGTTTCTTACAACTGCCTATAATACGAAACATTTGTCAACATGAGAAGATTCCGAATATTTCTATATACAGCGGCACAAGAAGAAAAGGTAAAATTAAAATGCTGTGGAAAAGGAGTGCTTGAGTAACAGAGAGTCCAACAGCATCTCTGGAGAACATGGATCAGAGCCGTTTTGGGTCGGGATACTTCTTCAGATAGGTTGTGGAGGGGAAGGAAATCTGGAAGAGAGGAGAGACAGGACAAATGTTGGCAGATAATAGGTTGACTTGGGCGAGAGAGGTTTTAATATGTTATGTTTGGACAGAGGCTAGAAATGAAAAGACAGGAAGTGTGAGACAAAAGGATTGAGTTGCAAATTGTAAAGCTGGAGCAAGAATGTAGGTAGAAGGTGGTTAGAAGTTACCCAAAATTAGAGAATTCAATATTCATACCATTGGGTTGCTAGCTACCCAAGTGGAATAAGATTTTGTTCCTCCAGTTTGTTTCTCTCTGGCAATGGAGGCGGACCAGGGCAGAAAGATCAATATAGAAATGATTAGAGTAGTTAAAATGGTTAGCAACCTGGATGCTGCTTGATCCACTGAGTTACTTCTGCACTCCGTCTTATTTTGCAAACAAGCATCTGCAGTGCCTTACATTTCAAATGAAATATGTGAAGGCAGAAACAATCTTTCATGACTTCTAATCATAATCGGAAAATGTTATGAACAGGGATAGATGGAAGGGGTAGAAAACAAAGTACAAAGTTTAGGACAATTACTCATCAACCAGAGTACACGTTAAATACAAACTCACTTAACGTTTCCATTGAAAGAATTTCCATTTCCTGTCTTTTTAGGAGTAGCTGCAGAACCCACAGAGTGGATTATTGGTGGAGATTCAGTTCCTTGCTTTTTGATCTGAGGTGCTGGTGCACTTGGTTTGGTTTTGGATTCCATACCACAGAGCTCCTTGTAAAATAAATAATGAATGGTTAAAATATATGCAACTGTGTGTATATCAGTAGGTTTTTTTTTTTAAATCAAGGAAAAGGTTTTATGTTTTGAACATGAAAAAACTTAAACGAGGTTAAGCATTGTTAACCCTTTCATAATTGGGAGGGACAAGAGTCCACATATTTGAAAAAGATGTTGCGTCAAAGCTAAGTTTGACAACAACAACAGAAGTCTGAAGAAGGGTTTCGGCCCAAAACGTTGCCTATTTCCTTCGCTCCATAGATGCTGCTGCACCCGCTGAGTTTCTCCAGCTTTTTTGTGTAACCAACAGAAGTAGGAGTTTTATAGACCTAAATTACATAAATTTAGAGTTGAAGACAACCACGTTGTTTTCCTTGAACATTCCAACAATTTGTTTAATACTTTCACAAGCATCAAACTCACTTTTACTACTCAAAGACTTACACACCTGTCATTTATTCTAAAGATACTTGCTTTCATTTCTCACAAATTAGTTTCAAGACATAACTATATTCAGTTTGAAAAAGTATGTAAACTACATTGTTCTCAGAGTTCAACAACCTCAGTGCATATGATCATTTAGTCAACACATTGCTATTAAGCTAAAAGATAAAACATTTAAAAGACCACTGGATATAAATATATTTATAAAGAAATGCAAGCAGAGATTATGAATTGTTTTGACATTTTTATTACTTCATATTGTATTAACTCACCAGTAGAGAATATTGTACTTACCATTTCAAGTTCTAATTATTTCAAGATGGATTATGATAATGAGACATTAAAAGCTAGTCTTTTTAAAATGATTTAATTTGTGTTCACTGAAACCGGAAAGGCTTTTGTAAACCAGTAGAAACACTGATAAAATTCAACTTTCACTTGCAGTGAAGCTGTTTAACCTGAATCCCTCATCACATGGGATATTGGTCAGTCTACCAGAGGACTAGAAGATTCCAATTGAAGTGTTAAGAATATAGTCTAAGCACTACAATGGACCTTAAACTTCCATACTATAAGGCAAACAACTGCCATATCAACAACTTAACTCCAAAGGCTAGGTGAGAAAATGGTTTCTCATCGTTTTACTTTTGGGTGGAGGGGTGAGGAGAGAAAATTGCTTGTTTCTACCACTTTAAGCAGCACACCTGTAGCACTTAAATCTATGATTACCTAATTAGTCACGTGAATTACAAATGCAGAATTAATTACCTCATTGGGAACTGTCTTATTTATTTAATCTAGGTAAGTCTATGTTTGGTTATATCTTGCAACTCTGCATTTCAAAACATACACGAGTCATGACAAAACTGTACAGTAACTAAATCTGTACATTTTGCCAAACTATGTGTATTTTCACTCCATTTAAATTAGCTTGATGTTGAACTTTCTGGACTTTTAAGAAAAAAACAGGGTTTTAAAAAATCAGGGAAATTCTCAGTAACTTTCACAGTTCAGATAAGGACAGACAAAGACATCCTGCTTTTCAGAAAACAGATATTATATACACCATTCGTTCCATCTTAATTAAAAAAAAAACAATTCAGCACGAGTCCCAGTCTTCCACATATTAAGTTTTTATTTCAAGAGAACACCTGTGTAGAATGCCACAGGATTGGGCTTCTTGGATTCTTTTCATATCTCATTTAAAAACTGAACTGATGGATATAAATCAAATGGCAAGATGTGTTTTTTAATTAAATGTTACTAGTGTCAAGATGTTTTATGTATATTAGCTAACTGTTTTAAAACATTGAATATTTTAAGATATCCTGTATATTACACATTTAAAAACGAGTTAATGGCCTTAAACATCATTCAAAACCAGCAACACCTAGATTGGGGCTGTTCCGGCTACGAAAGGTTTACTTAGAAGGATATGGCTCAAACACAGGCGGGGGCGGATTAGTGTAGATGGGGTATCTTGGTCGCATGGGCAAGTTAGGCCAAAGGGCCTGTTCCGTGCTGTATGACTCCATGAATGTTTTCAAGGTGCGTTTCATCAGTACACTTCATTAAGCTCAGGAAATGTTGCTGGGAAGCTTCTGAGCAGGGAGACAGGTAATTCTCATAATTAGTCAAACAAACTGATTCTTTGTCTAGAGGAAAGGGGGTCATTACAAGTCAACATCACCATGCCCTCGTGCAAATTCATGCATGTGATGGATTCCAATAAGGAATTATAAAAATTGATAACGATTTTGGTCAAATATAATTTACAGCCCAGGAATTAAATTGTCAATACAAATAATTTATTTGAAACAATGCATTTCCTATATGGTAGAATAGGATATGTAATGTGCATTCTTTCATCAATGTTTAATGATTATACAGACCCAAAATGAGTGGATTTAAAAATAAATGCCTTTCAACAAAAGCACTAATAGCACTGTGACTTGGCCAATAACCTTTCAGACAGGAATTGGATAACGAGGTAATTTGGCATTAAATTATATTGTTAAGGAGCAGACAATCAAAGGATTTATCTGCATGACCATGAGGCAGTGATGGGTGTGATGTCATTTAAGGAAGGCATGTCTCCTGGTTGAGATTTGAGTGTGGGTATATATATTTCTATTTTAGGTTTATATAAATGTATGCCTCACTTATGCTCGTGAACATTAATGGTTTTCTGTGCTTTACACTCTCTGGGCCTTTATTGGCTGGATTGGCTGATCTTGGCAGTAACTACTGCCATTTCTCTTCTTCAAAACACAACCTGCTGACTGCCAGTTAATGTGAAAGTAACTGGAAAATGGGGGGTGGGTGGGTGTGATCAGCAAATGGTTGAACAAAGGTCAAGATGTCAGCGACAAGGATTAAAGAGTAGAAGGCTTGGAGGGGAGAGGTGCATGCTCAAACATTCATCGTCCCTTCCCACATCCGTCCACGGGTGACTTTTTGCTAAATGTTGCTTAGAGCAAAGCCAATTGTCCGTCAATAATCTACGAGTGCTAAATATCTTGACAAAACCTGTTGCCGCTAGAACGTTCCCGTTACAAAAACTAAAAGATGCTTCACTGCTTGTAGCATCTTGAAGGACCAGTGAGCCAAAGCTCAATACCTCAGTAGGCAGTTATATCAGTCGTCTTTTGCTGTGAAAAGACAGACATTTTCCAGTTATTTTCACATTTCCATGTTATCCAGGGATGCTGCCTTAGTCACCGAGTTACTCCAGCTTTTTGTGTCTTTCCAGCATCTGCAGAACGTTGTTTCTACTGAATGACGGTGTTGCTGCATCAATTTAATGTTGATCTTTCTTTGTTACTGATATCTTGCGGTGTTTAGAGACGTGGCATAGTAATCGGCCCACCGAATCCACGTCGACCAACATTCACTAGTTCTATCCTATGCATTAGGGACAATTTACAGAAGCCAATTAACCTGAAAACTTGCATGTCTTGGCAATGTTGGGGAAACTGAAGCATATGGAGAAAAACCCATGCAAACACAGGGAGAGCATACAAACTCCAGGTTGAGATTGGACCTGGGTCTCTGGTGTAATGTAGCAACTCTACCGCTGTGCCACTGTGCTGCAACATTCACCTTGAGGATTGTATGAGCAAGGTAGGACAAACTGACAAGAGCTCTCCATTTGAGTGTCCTTCCCATTTGTTGAGGGATGGAGAATCTCCAAATCACCAGAGGTATTGTATTAATGAAGATCAGGCCTCTGTTTACCAACCAGATCCTGTTTGATTTGCACGTTTCTGAATCCCTTGATTTACCAAGTTAAGATTAGTTACTAACTATAATTATTTCCATTTGTATTGATGTTCTGTATTCTTGCATAACAGACTAGAGAGAATTGATTGGGCATGTTGAGTGATCCAAAATCCTGCAATGTCAGGAATTCCTAATGCATCCTTCTGACTAGTAAACCCAAGCACTTTCCAAAACCAAAAGGCAATTACTCTAATGCTGTATCTATACTGGTGATTGACTTCAAATGGCTTCAGAATGTAGATTAGTGCTTCCCAATGGAACACAGGAGCAAAGATTTTGTACTTAATTCTGTTCACCAAACACTGTACCACTTTGGTTATGGGTTGCTGTGCTGCGTCAGCAGATGACCAAATTTCTGTCCAAGTGGGAATAAAATTGGATGTAACAATTAAAACATATATGCATGGGGGATCCTATTTGACTAACACAGGAATAATGCTGTGTATCCACAAAACATGAGCATTATCACAGTATCCCAAATTTGATATTTATCATGGAATGGAGAAGGTAAAATGGGGTCATAGCGAGCAATGAGGTCCGGAGAGCAGTGGTGCAAATGATCAGATTATTGGAGACCAAGGCGATGGATGTCACAAAATCACTGGCTGAATGGGACGCAGAATAATAAGTGAAGCTGAGGTGATGACAACTTTGACTGAAGTGATGGCTGGCAAGGTATGTGTCTTTCTCCTGGCCTTGCCACTCCCATTTCCAAAACAGCCATTCGCAACAATAGCCTATCCCAATGAGACGGGAGTCAATTTCACTGTGTAGTAAAAATGTCAAAGTTATCCAATACAGTATTATTGAGTTGGCCTTATTTTAGACTGGTAGATTAATTGCTCTAATGCCTTTCTGAGACATTCCTTTACCTACCTAGTATTGGTGTGCACAGAATGTATATTTGGCATGCTGGACAAAACAGTGAAACGCTACTGGAACAGTGTAGCACAAGAACAGGTCCTTCGGCCCACAATGTCTGTGCCGAACGTGATGCCAAAACCAATTCCTACGTGGCTGCACATAATACATATCCCTTCATTCTATGCCTATCCCAAAGTCTCTTAAAAGCCATGATTGTATCTGCCTTAATCACCACCCCTGGCAGCATGTTCCAGGCACTCGACATTCTGTGTATATTTAAAAAAATTGCTCTGCACATCTCCTTTAATCTTTGCCTCTCTCTTTAAAGCTATGCCCTAGTGTTTGATTTTTCTTTCCTGGGAAAAAAGTTCTGGGTGTCTTTTCTATCTCAAATGTCAAGTGTGTTTTACTGTTGTGCTTCTGCTTGTTTACTGCACAACCACCAATAGCTGGGCTATCTCGTGCAGGTTACGCTCTCATGGGCACTGGTTGCAAAAGGGTTATTTAGATTTTTATGTGGGCAAGTTTGGTGAGATGATCTGTGTCCAAGTTGTCGACCTGTGACTTGAAGAGTGATAAGGTTGGTGCACACCTGGTGGTGTCAGCAAGGAGGTTCCACTCTGGGATAGTCCATGGATATAGTGACTGTAGATCGATATTTTTGTCTGGTTTAATTCTAGTATAAATAAAGTGACCTGAGAATATGCAAATGATACTAAGATAGGTGGGGTTGTGGGTAATGAAGTAGAGTTTCAAAGTCTACAGAGAGATTTATGCCAGTTGGAAGAGTGGGCTGAAAGACGGCAGATGGAGTTAAATGCTGATAAGTGTGAGGTGCTACATCTTGGCAGGACAAATCAAAATAGGACGTACATGGTAAATGGTAGGGAATTGAAGAATGTAGGTGAACAGAGGGATCTGGGAATAACTGTGCACAGTTCCCTGAAAGTGGAATCTCATGTAGATAGGGTGGTAAAGAAAGCTTTTTGTGTGCTGGCCTTTATAAATCAGAGCATAGAGTATAGAAGTTGGGATGTAATGTTAAAATTGTACAAGGTATTGGTGAGGCCAATTCTGGAGTACAGTGTACAATTTTGGTCGCCTAATTATAGGAAGGATGTCAACAAAATAGAGAGAGTACAGAGGAGATTTACTAGAATGTTGCCTGGGTTTCAGCAACTAAGTTACAGAGAAAGGTTGAACAAGTTAGGGCTTTATTCTTTGGAGCGCAGAAGGTTAAGGGGGGACTTGATAGAGGTTTTTAAAATGATGAGAGGGATAGACAGAGTTGACGTGGAAAAGCTTTTCCCACTGAGAGTAGGGAAGATTCAAACAAGGGGACATGACTTGAGAATTAAGGGACTGAAGTTTAGGGGTAACATGAGGGGGAACTTCTTTACTCAGAGAGTGGTGGCTGTGTGGAATGAGCTTCCAGTGAAGGTGGTGGAGGCAGGTTTGTTTTTATAATTTAAAAATAAATTGGATAGTTATATGGACGGGAAGGGAATGGAAGGTTATGGTCTGAGCGCAGGTATATGGGACTAGGGGAGAATATGTGTTCGGCACGGACTAGAAGGGTCGAGATGGCCTGTTTCCGTGCTGTAATTATTATATGGTTATTGTATTGTAGACTTCAGGAAGTCTCGGGGCGGCACGCACACCCCCATCCACATCAAGAGAGGTGGAACGTGTTTCCAGCTTTAGGTTCCTGGGGGTCAACATCTCCGATTACCTCTCTTGGACCCACAATACCTGAACTCTGGTCAAGAATGCTCACCAGCGTCTCTTCTTCCTGAGGAGACTGAAGAAGGTCCATCTGTCTCCTCAGATTCTGGTGAACTTCTACTGCTGCACCATCAAGAGCATCCTTACCAACTGTATCACAGTATGTTATGGCAACTGCTCTGTCTCCGACCGGAAAGCACTGCAGAGGGTGGTGAAAATTGCCCAAAGCATCACCGGTTCCTCGCTCCCCTCCATTGAGTCTGTCCAAAGCAGCGTTGTCTGCGAAGGACGCTCAACATCGCCAAGGACTGCTCTCACCCCAACCATGGAATGTTTACCGTCTTACCATCCGGGAGGCGCTACAGGTCTCTACGTTGCCGGACCAGCAGGTCCAGGAACAGCTTCTTCCCTGTGGCTGTCACACTACTCAACAATGTACCTAGATGACTGCCAATCACACCCCCCCCCCCTCCCCCCAACACTCTGCCCACAGGAAAAACACTATGACTGCATGCATGTAAATAGATATATTTATTGAAATGATATTCTATGTTGCTCCTCCAGGGAGATGCTAACTGCATTTCGTTGTCTCTGTACTGTATACTGACAATGACAATTAAAGTTGAATCTGAATCTGAATCTGACATGAGCGGGCTTTGGTGCGTCGCCATCATGTTTGGGACAAAGACCCGTCATTTATTTATTTGCCTCTGTACTCCATAATTTGAGTTTTGTAATAGAAATAAATCACATGTGGTTAAAGTGCACATTGTCAGATTTTCATTAAGGCCATTTTCAAACATTTTGGTTTCACCATGTTGAAATTACAGCAGTGTTTATACATAGTTGTGATTAATAAAGTCACCAGTGCATGCTTTCTTCTCAATGGTTCCAAACAGTTGATTTTAGCAAGCCTAAGGTTTGGCTGATGTCTCCAACAGTTTTATTTTTGTTTCTCAGTTTCATAATGGCTTTTTAAACTTTCATTGGCACAACTTTGGTCCTCCAATGTTGATAAACAGCAATAAAAGTTTCCAAAGGTGATGGAAAGACTGGAGAAAAGACTAGGTGCAGAGAGCTCTCTTATTCCTACATTGAGACAATTAAACAGACCCGAGCAATTACAAACGCCTGTGAAGCCATGTGTCCCAAACATTATGGTGCCTTAAAATGGGGGAGACTATGTATAAACACTGCTGTAATTTCTACATGTAATTCTAAAAATTACCCTTTATTAAAATCTGACAATGTGCACTGTAACCACATGTAAGTAAGTTTTATTTATATAGCATGTTTTAAGTCAACTCGCATTGACACCAAAGTGCTTTACATAAAATAGATAATAAGTTTCCATACAGACCATAGAAAAAGGTTAAAAAATAAAGTAAATGGACACAACACACTCAACACAAACGTCCCCCCCACAGCAGAATCAAAAATTTCCACTGTGGGGAAAGGCACCAGAAAGTTAAGTCCTCTTCCTCTGAAACACCCGAGGTCGGGGCCCATTTGTGGCCTTGCAGCCAGTCCGATGATTTTCAGGGCCCTCTTGCCGTGAAGATGGAACATCCGGCGTTGGGTGAAACATTCCTCAAGCAGCTTGGAAAGTCTGGAGCGGCTGTCTCTTCCCCGGAGACCGGGGCACTTGTAGCCCTCGGGCCGCGCCGGTTGGAGCTCCGACCCCGGCAACTCGATCCCAGGCTCCGCAGCGCTCCAAATCCAGCACCGCCCGCAGCCACAGCTCCGCGATGTTGGGAGTCGGCAGCCACAGCGTTCCGGAGCTTACCGCACGGCGACTCAGTAAGGCATCGCCCGCTCCCTGTTGGTATCCCAGTGCTGCACCGCCGCCGAAGCTGTAGTCCTGGCCGGTCCCGACAGGAAACGCTGCTCCATTCTTGATGGTAGGCCGCGAGGACGGGGCGAAGAAGCAGCTTGGAGGGATGCTGCCTCTCCGACCAGGTAGGGGACTAAGAAATAAAGCTTCCCCCTTCTCCTTCTCCCCTTAAAATAAAAAAAGGTGAAGAGACGGGCTGCAGGCAGGCTGCCATACACAGACGGCTCCCACTCCTGCACATCCGCCATTTAAGTATGTGATCTTGTTTAATTACAAATCTCAAATTGCGGAGTACAGAGGCAAATAAACATTATGGCATTATGGAGAGCACTGTAGGTCCTAAAATGGAACAATGAAATTCGTACTTGCGCAGCACAACAGGCATGTACATAGTGATCCACAAACACCATATTAAACAAACAATACAAGGACCGAATCGGTAAAAATGATGCCCTCCAAATCTATGCAGTTGAGTTTATTTGGAGGCTGTAGTGTTTAATGGCGTCATGGATGTTAGGAAGAAGTTGCTCCTTGACATTAGTTTTCAGGCTTCTATACCTTTTCTCTGGAGTAAACTGCGAGCATGACCAGCATGGTCCCCAATTCTTCCGTCTATGCTGCATCTGCACCCAGGATGAGGTTTTCCATACTAGATTATCGGAGATGTCCTCATTCTTTAGGAAACGGGCGTTCCCCTCGTCCATTACAGATGAGGGTCTCCTCGATATCCCACAGCTCCACTTGCTCCCCCTCCCCCTCCCCCCATTCACAAGGACAGCCCCCCTTGTCCACACCTTCCACCCCATCAGCTGTTGCATACAGCATATAATCCTCCCAACACTTTCGCCACCTCCAACCCCCTCCCCTGGTACATGCAACACCTGTCCCTTTACCTCCCCCCTAGACTCCATCCAAGGACCCCAACAGTCTTTTCATCTGAGGCAGAGGTTCACTTGCACATCCTCCAATCTCATCTACAGTATCCGCTGTTCCAGGTGTCAACATATGTACATCGGCGAGACCAAGCGCAGGCTCAGCGATCATTTCTCTGAACACCTCAGCTCAGTCCGCCTTAACCTACCTGATTTCCCGGTTGTTCAGCACTTTAACTCCCCCTCCCATTCCCAATCTGACCTTTCCATCCTGGGCATCCTCCATTGTGGCCCAGTGCAAATTGGAGGAACAGCACATCATATTTCACTTTGGTAGCTTACACAGTATGCTTGGGTAGTATGAACATGACTTCTCTAACTTCAAATAGCACTTGCTTTCCCTCTCTCTCCATCCTCTCCCAAGTTCTCCCACCAGTCTTACTGTCTCGGACTACATTCCATCTCTGTCCCACCCACTCCCCTGACATTAGTCTGAAGGGTCTCGACCTTAAACGTCACCCATTCCTTCTCTCCAGAGATGCTGCCTGTCTCGCTGAGTTACACCAGCATTTGGTGTCTTCCCTGATGATGTTGGCTGGCTTTTTGAGGCAGTGACTCCTGCAGACCCCTTCATCAGTGGGGAGGTTAGCACCCATGATGGACGGGTGTACACCAATTTTTGTAGTTTTGTTTGTTCCTTGGCATTTGAGTTGCTGAACCAGGCCATGCTATCAATATGCTCTCTACCATGCACCTATAAAAGTTTTCATTAACATACCGAACCTCCTCAATTTTCTTAGAAGGTAGAGGCATTGATGGACTTTCTTTATGATTGCATCGATGTGCTGGGTCCATAACAAGTGATTTGAAGTTTTGACTCTCTCCGCACTATCCCATCAATGAAGACAGGTTTGTGGATCCTTTAGCCTTGCTCTTCTAAAGTCACCGGTTCATTGGCTTTACTGACATTGAGAGCAAAGTTATTCTGGTATCATTATATCATTTGTTTCGTCGATTGATCTCCCTCCCTCCATTCGGACTCACCATCCTCCATCTTACAACGGTGGTACCGGCAAATTTGAACATGGAGTTGGAACTGTCCCGCTACACAGTTATGGGTATACAGTGAGTAGAGTAGGAGGCTGAACACACTGTCTTGAGGTGCTGAGCAGGAAGTGTTGTCACCAATATGGGCAGCACGGTGCCGCAGCAGTAGACTTGCTGCCTTGTAGCGCTTTCAGAGCCGGAGACCCGGGTTTGATCAAGGATGCTGTCTGAACGGAGTTTCTATGATCTCCTCGAAGGTTTTACCAGAGATCTTCGGTTTCCTTCCACACTATGTACCCATCAACAGAGTGTTAATGTGCGGGGATTGTTGGTCAGCGCAGACTTGGTGGCCTGTTTCCATGTTGTAGCTCTAAACTAAAAAAAATCATGCTGATTGTGTTCTGAGGCCCAGTTCCTCGAGCTTGTAACTAGTGTGGAGGGAATGATGTGTTGAATGCAAGGTGGAGTCTATGAGCAACAACCTAATGTATGCGTATTTATAGTACTCCAGTGCTGGGTGAAGAGCCAGTGAGATCGTTTTCTCCATTGACCTGTGGTGCTGGTAGGAAAATTGTAATGGGTCTAGGTTCTTGTTGAGGAAGGAGTTCATATGCACCTTAACCACATTCTCAAAAGACTTCATCATCATGGACGTTAGTACCACTGGCCAGTTGTCATTGAGGCATGTCCCCTTGCTCTTTTTTGGCACTGGTATTATTGATGCCCCTTTAAAGCAGGTGGGAACCTCAGACCATAGCAATGTGAGGTTGACGATGTCTACAAAAACTCCAGCCAGTTGGTCCAGCCCATCTATGCTGTTCATCATTTTATGTACTTCTGTCAGGTCTTTTCACTACCTCTGGCATTCCAGAGAAAGTAATCCAAGTCTGTCCAACCACACTGTAGCTAATTCCCCATATTCCAGGCATCATTCTTGTGAATCTCCTCTGAACCCTTTCCAAATTCTCCACTTCCTTCCTGTAATGGGACGACCAGAACTGCATTCTTTATCGAGTTGTCTGCTGAAAACGCACTGTACATTAAAGTTTTGGTATACCGAACCATAAAAAGGGAGAGGGGGAATGGTGTTCGTTATTGCTGATTGTCCGCTATAACCGAGTACGGGATGATCATTGTCGTAGAAACAAGGAACTACGGATCCTGGTTAATACACAAAAGTACACAGTGCTGGAGTGAGATCAGGGAGCATTTCTGGAAAACAAAGATAAAGTTATGTTTCAGGTCGGGAACCTTCTTCAGACTCTTGTACTGGAACTGGGTCTAGAATCCAGGTTAGCGGCCAGGGAATAGTCAAGGTTTCAGCGGAGTCAATGGTCACCACCCACGGGCGTCAGGTGTGCAGATAAGGGACGCAGTGGCAGCAGCAGACCCGACTTGGAAGTGGCCAGGAAGGCGGTGTGAGTCAGTGGTGGTGCCAACAGCCTGGGCCAGAGCCGATATGGGTGTGTCGACAGCCTGGCCGAGAAGCAGTCGGGATGGTGTCGGCAGCTCAGCCTGCAAGCAGCCAGGGCTGGCATTGGCAGCCTGGCCTGGAATCGGCTGGGGTGGCAGTGCAGCTGAGGGTGGCATTGGCAGCTGGGCCTGGAAATGGCCAGGGATACCGTTAGCAGCCTGGGTGGCAGAGCGGGGCGTGGGTGACGTCAGAAGCCCAGCCTGAAAGCGGCTGGGGGTGGCATTGGTAGCCTGGCCTGGAATAGGCCAAGGTGGCAGTGCTTTTTAGCGGTGGCAGTGCGGTTCAGGGGTAACGTTGGTAGCCTGACCTGGAAGTGGCTGGAGAGGCTTGCAGGGTTGATAGCCTGGCCTGGAAAGAAGTCCGTAAAAACGAGGGTTTACTGTAGTCAATCTTTGTTAAAAAGAATGTAATTACATTTTTGACCACAAGACATGATCAAAATAGGGCATGGGACTTAATATTGTTTGGAAACATTCAATGCATTCTGATTTCAATGTTAAACATTTTTCTGTATTTGTCAAATGTGCACAATTCAAATTGGAATTTTTTTATTCACATATTTTTAATAATAAGAAAATTCAGGTTTAATGTTACCTGTCAAATAGCAACACAATTTTTTGTTTTTAAATGGTGGGGCGTCTTTAGTGTACCATCAACATGTGTGAGAACTGAAAAGTTGATCTCTTGGACTAGCCAAACTCAAACGCCTGTCTCACGGTGCGAGTCCACCCTACGAGTGATCCCGAGTTAAAAACAAATCAAACTCGTGGTAATCACGTAGAATTAACGTAGCGGGAACGTCGGAGCGCGTGGACGTAACTTAGCGACTCGTTACGCTAACGGCAAGTACTCGGGAAAGTTGTTAACTCGTGAAAAATTTTCAACATGTTGAAAGATTTCCACGAGTCAAATTTACTCTTGAAGGAAATATTTGAAACTTTTAAACTCGTTGTACTACCGTAGTAGCCCATGCGTTTACCGTAGTGAATTGTGAGTTTACCGCATTAACTCATGAGTACTATCAGTATGTTTATGTTGTTTTTTGTGTTTATGCGCGAAAGCTGCCGGTTTTAATCAGCATTGTCTAAGGCCCATCGTTAAAATGCATCAGCCTCTGTGATATTGGAGTCATTCTCCTCAACTGCTTGGCGTTAACGGAGAGCTCCCGAAGCAGAAGGCGTCCCGATATGAATAATGACATGTTTCACTTAACTAAACACACGACCGGATGGCAAACACATATCAAAAGTTAAACTCTGCGCCCGGTTGGAGAGTGGGGATGGTGGAAGAGGAGACAGTTCACATACACCAGCATCAAATACAGTCCCGAGAATTCATGCAGCTATGCAGTAGGGGTAAAAAAGTGAACAAAAAATATATTCCGCTCGGTAACCCCCCCCCCCCAGACCTTAATGACAAAAAACACCGATAAATGAATGAATGTGATTTTAAATATCCAGCTGATATTTACACCGTGAAAGTTTTAACATATAGGTCAAATAAGAAAATGGTGTAAGCTCCAAAGACGTGGGTAGGTTAATGGGCTTGGTGTAAATGTCAATGTGCGGGGATCGCTGGTCGGTGCGGATTCGGTGGGCCGAAGGGCTTGTTTCTGCACTGCATCTGTAAAACTAAAAACTAAATAGGGAATATACAATACAATATTTATTACATGTCATTTGAACCTCAGTGAGGCTCAAACGAAACTCCGTTTCCACAGCCATACAAAGACAATTTCCTACAGACATACACACTATTCAATTTACAAAAACATCCATCACAGTGAACCCACTGTGATGGAAGGCAAAGTCTTTTCTCTCCCCTTTTCCATTTCTCTCCCGATGTTGAAGCCCCAGGCGGGCGATGGTGAGTCCCACGGCCATTTTAGGCCGCGCTGGGCGATGTATGGCCCCGCTCCCGGTCTAAATGTCACAAAGTTGGAGCCCCTGGCGGGCGCTGGAATATCCCACGGCCCGGGCGATGTACGTCCCCGCTCCGGGTCGTTCCAACCCCGCGACACGGGCGGGAGAAAGCGGTCTCTTCAACCGGACCCGCGAGCTCCCGATACCCCGACAGTCCACCGGACCTGCGGCTGCAGCTGGAGCCTCCGAGCTACGTGGTCGGGCCGCAACAGCAAGTCACTACCGCTCCCCACGCCCCAATGCAGGCGAGCCCCACGATGGTAAATCCGCAGTTCCGCAGGCTCCATGACTGGAGCCTCCAGGTCGTTCAGGCTGGAGGCCGCTCCACGGAGCTAGGCCCCAACGACAACGGAGACCCGACAAAGAAAAGGTCAGGTCTCCCGTACAGGGAAGAGAGTTTAAAAATGTTCCCCCTTCCCTCCCCCCGTCCCCCGCATATACACAGTTAAAAAAACGATTTAAAAAACACAAACAACTACATTTAACTAGACAAAAAATAAAAAAAGACAGACAGCGCCGCCACCAGAATATGAAGGACAGTGGGGAAATTGGCCCAGAAATGTCAGTAGTGTGAAGAAAGGTCTGGACCCGAAACGTGGGGGACAATAAATAGGAAGAGCGGCGTGCTTTGTAACTTTGTGTTGAAGAGAATATCTGAGCTTTGTCTATCATTCAGAGGTTCGCGGG
Organism: Leucoraja erinaceus; assembly: GCF_028641065.1. Taxonomy (NCBI): domain Eukaryota; kingdom Metazoa; phylum Chordata; class Chondrichthyes; order Rajiformes; family Rajidae; genus Leucoraja; species Leucoraja erinaceus. The sequence continues at coordinate 36,062,464 of NC_073396.1, forward strand.
CGGGCTGGGGTGACTGTAGGGCTCTGAAAAAGGGCTCTGTTTCCCAGGGCTGGGGTGAGTGTGAAAGGGGTGGTTTCTGTGCAGATCTGCCCAATCAGCAATGTTTTGAGCCACTGCTTTTTATACGGTTTAAGTCGCGAAGGTGGGACGGCTGTTCTGACGGACATACTGGGTGAGTAGAGACACATACTGCTAACCCTCTTGTCTACGGACCTTGCTGTCAGGGGAAAAAAATAACGTTCATGTTCAATTTACCTAATCTTTTTGTTAGAAGTTTACCAACGTTTTGATGAGATAAATTAAGGGAATAAAACAATCTTACTCGACACAAAAAGCTGGAGTAACTCAGCCAAGCCGGCAGCATCTCTGGAGAGAAGGGTCGAAACGTTTTTTCAGTTTGAAGAAGGGACTCGACCAGAAATGTCCCCCATTCCTTCTCTCCGGAAATGCTGCATGTCCTGCTGAGTTACTCCAGTATTTTGTGTCTATCTTTGGTGTAAACCAGCATCTGCAGTTCCTCCCGATACAAAACAGCCTATGCCTTTCAATGATTGATGCCAGATCTTGAACAAATGCAGTTCAAATGGACTTTTGAATGCTTTTGGAAGGATTGTTTCTTGAAACAAACTGCTCTAAAAAGTTTGAAGGAAGGAATTGCAGGTACTAATTTAAACCAAAGACAGACATAAAATGATGGACTAACTCAGCTGGTCAAGCAGCATCTCTGGAGAAAAGAAATAGGTGATGTTTCGGGTTGAGATCGTTCTCCAGGCTGGGTATTTTTATAGTGTAAAAAAAAAAAAACTGCATGACATCATTTTAACAGATGTGATGATTTTTCCACACGTCGGTAGTCGTTGGCTCAAGAGTAACTCGGGAGAGGAACTTGGTATATCGCCGAAATGAGAAGTAAACGTCAAACTTAGACATACACGTGGGCACTCGTTGAAACTCGTGAACATAAACTTGGATCCTCGTAGACAACCACGAGTTTGATTTTTATCTTTCACTCGGGATCACTCGTGGGTGGACTTGCACTGTGAGACAGGGTCATGACCAAAGTAGCACAGGTTTTCCAGAAAGAAATGCTGAACTTCTGGCTTGAGCAGGCTTTGTAAGTAGCCAGCGTTGAGGCTCTTACTACTGGATAAGTGAACGAACAGTTGGTTGAAGACAGGTGGATAGTGATTGCTCTCCAGTATTTCAATGAAATGGCAATCAATTCTGTCAGTGAGAGCAGTGAAATTATTTGGCAATGTTGAGATAACAATTGTGTTCAAGGACCTCTTTGTTAACTGCTGATGGATAAATGCAGACTTTAAATAGATTTATTGCATTGCAATAAGTATGGGAGGTATGAATTTAACACCTTGTGCGTCAGCTGCATAATATTTGAGTCGTGTTACTCCACTCTTAACCTTAAATTCCTTGGCAGATTAATAATCATACCCCATATGAACCTAATAAAATGAAACTTCATGTTATGTTGAATGCAGATACATTACTTCTATCTACCAGTATTATTCAAACATTTTTTATACTTTCTCCATTTGAAAAAAAAAGAAATAAAACACACTCATCTTACTGGCCTGCTTGTGGTGCCATGTATAGTAAGTGGTAAAATAAGTTAACTATTTACCTGTAAGCTTCTGACCTTTCCATTTTTAACTGCTGATCCTTGGGACGTCCTTGTGTTCTTTGCAGCAGAGTTTTTTCCATTATGTGATTGTTCATCAAGGTCTTTATTCAGCTGAGATTGTTTTGTAAGTTTACTCGCCTTTTTGGGGGATCTTGTCTTTTCAACTGTTATGCAGTTAGTTTTGCTTTCACAAAAATCTTTATTTTTCGGTGTAAATGATACAAGGATCTTGTTGCCAAATACATCTTCATTCTCCATTCGCTTCTGTGCACGCTCAGCGTTTTCCTGGCTTGTAAAGCGAAGGATTGCACTGCTGCCAGTGATGCTTAAAACTTTTCCACCACAATTATCAGATAAACGACGCAGTCTGTTGCCGACTTGCTTGCTATCTCTGTTAATCGGCAAATTGTATGCATACAGAAGAGTATGGCATTGCTGCAGAACAGAAAAGAAAGTGAATGGGCAGAAAGGGAAACAAGCCTTCTATCATTTTATTGTTTCCCTTTTCTTATATACTATTTTTCTCTACCTTGTCAGACCAGTATATTTCTTGAGGGCCTGTCCCACTTATGCAATTTTTTCGACGACTTGATGGCACCCGTCATATTCGCAGCAGGCTGGCGAAAATTTTCAAAATGTTGAAAATCCAGAAAAAGGTACTACTCTTTCGGCGACTACTCACGGCCATGCAGGTCACATGTCGCAGGGTGACGCCTGTTTGGTCATGAGTAGCTGCCCAAAGAGTCGTACCTTTTTCTGGTCGCCGCTGGATTTTCAACATTTTGAAAATTTTCGCTGACCTGCTGCGACTATGACGGGTGCCATCAAGATGTCGAAAAAATAGCATAAGTGAGACAGGTCCTTAACTGTTCTGACATTTGACGCAAGACCATCAACCTGATACATTATTTGTTTCCTTCTGTGAAGATGTTGCTTACATATTGCTGAGTAGTTCCACGATTCAGTTTTTATTTCAGGGTAACAGTATTATTATTTCTTCAATCGTGGAAAATTTGATTATTCACTCCAGTATGAAAAAGCCTAGTCAGAGTTCTTGTAAACAAATATGAGTATCACTGGTAACATAGTCATTAAGTTACTGGACTAGTAGGCCAGTGGAACAAACTCCATGGCAGCTGTGACATTTAATTTCAGTCAATGATCTGGAATTTTCCAAAATAACACGCAAAAAACTATTGGACAGCTATAAAATCCCATCTGGTTCATTAGTGTCTTTTTGAGAGAAAATCTGTTGTCATTATCTAATATGACCATAAGACATAGGAGTATGACCATTCACCCCATCCAACATGCAATCACAGCTGATCTATTTTTTCCTCTCAACCCCATCTCCTGCTTTCTCGCCGTTAACGTTTGGTGCCCTTCCTAATCAAGAACCGATCAAGCTTTGCCTTACAAATACCCAATGTGTCAGCCTCCACAGCCACCTGTGACACTGAAGTCCACAGAATTACTATCCTCTCTCTGCCTGAAGACATTCCTCATCTTCATTTTGAAGATGCACCCTTGTATCCAGCAGCGGTACACTCTGGTTCTAGACTCTCCCATTACTGGAAACACCTTTTCATGTCCACTATCTAGGCCTTTCATTATCTTGTAGATTTCACTGAGATCCCCCATCATCTTTCTAAACTCCAGCAAGTTAATCTGCCATTTCTTTGTTCCACATTACAGCATCATTTTCCAGCGGTCCAATGTCCACTCGTGCCTCTCTTTTATTCCTAGCATATCTGTAAAAACATTTGGTATCTGCTTTTATATTATTGACTAACCTACCAATTATGTACCTACATATTTCATGTTTTCTCCCCTTATTGATTTTTTAGTTGCCTTCTGTTGGTTTTTAAAAGCTTCCCAATCCTCCGGCCTCCTGCTAATCTTTGCCATGTTTTATTGTTTCTCCTTTGCTTTTATCCCATATTTGACTTCCTGCCTGCCACGGTGAACTCATTCTCCCCTTGGTATGTTTCACCCTCTTTTGGGATGAAAATATCCCATGTCTTCCTGGGAACTCCAGCCGTTGCTGCTCCACTGCCATTCCTCTCTCACACCTCTGTAGCCACCTTTACCCAACAGTAATACCAATTTCAGCTTCTCCCTCAAACTACATTGAATTCTTTCATATTATGATCACTGCCTCCTAGGGACTCCTTCACCTTAAGCTCCTGAATTAAGCCTGGTTCATCACGCAGCACCAAATCCACAATTGCCTTTTCTGTAGTGGGCATTCAGAAGCCATCTCATAGGCATTTGTAGAATTCATTCTCTTGGGACCCAGTAGCAACCTGATTTTCCCAGTCTACGCGCATATTGAAATCCCCCATGACCATACAACATTGTCTTTCTTACATGCCTTTTGCTGATATAATTTGTGCCCTAGGTCCTGACTACTATTCAAAGGCCTCCTATCGGAACAGCACCCTCCTTACTGATACTGATGCCAACGTCCCACAAATTCAAACCCACTTCTGCAACACCAATCTTTGAGCCACACATTTAACTTTCTGATCTTAATGACCCTACGCCAATTTGTTCATGGCTCATGTAGCAATCTAGAGATTATTACATGTTTGGTTCTGCTTTTTTAATTTAGGTTATAGCTACTCAAGTGCTTCAGCAGAAACTCTTTCCTTGCTTTATCTATGTCATTGGTACCAAAAGAATCACAACAACTGCATCTATACCCCCTACACTAAATTCCTCTGTAGGTCAGACGATTTGTCCCGAATCCAGGCAGGCAGCAGCAGTCTTCGGGACTCGATCCTTGCGACAGCGAATTGTGTCTATTCCCCTGACTGTACTGTCCCCAATTACAACTCTTCTACTCTGCCCTCTTGAATGGCTCCCTGATCCACGTACCATGGTTAAGTTGCGCATCGTTCCCATGGCCCCCACTCTCATCCACTGAGCACGATTTTTAGACCTGTTAGACAAGCTCAAGGATTCTCAAGCCTCTCAGAGGTTCCTACAACACTGTCTCTTGGATTTCTCTCTTCCCTACCTGCTTCACTCGCAGTCACACCCTCTTCCCCCTGAACACAGACCGAGTTGGGAGTAGAGAATCTAATGGGTGTGACTGCCTCCAGGTACACAGCATCCAGGAAATTCTCCCCATCCCTGATATGCCGCATTGTTCTGAAACTCAGATTCCAGGTCATCAAGTTTGAGCCTGAATTTGTCAAGCACCCAGCTGCGGATGTGGTCACCAGGAATCACACTAGGGTCCACCAGCTCCCACATTGCACAGCTACAGCACATCACATAATCCTGCATCCCTACTTTATTTATTCGCAACAGCTCCCTTTCAAAACTCCCCGCGTCTTGAAACCAGGTCTTAGAAATGTGATTGAATCCGAAATGGCACAGCGTTCAAAAGCAATTGGGATTGGGGAATGTATGTTGGGTTTGCCAGCAATCACCATGTATTGAAAAAAGGAAAAAAGTAACTGTGGAAGGAGAAAGATAATATTGCGTCTGGAAAAACAGATAATTTAAAATCAGCAAAGTATCTAAACATTGTATCACTTAAATTCTCATTAGCAAGAATTATAATTTCATGGAAAGACATATAATATTAGAACATTATATAAGAAAAACAAATGCTAAGTTTAATTGAGAAGTGACTTACTTGTGTTTTCTCTGGCAACCTTGGTGGTAAGTTAAAAACAAATTCCTCAAATTTGATATGTTTGTGTGCATGTTGTAAAAGTGCATCTGAAACTTGATTCTTATGAACCAAAATGATCTGAAAACCATGCCGATGTCGAAGGTCACTGAGTTCCGAGGCAAAGTTGACATCAGCTGTTAAATGAGCAAGCTACAATTATTAGAAATAACAAATAATGATTGAAATCTCTTCTATTTTAAACTTAAAAGATGCTGAGAAAAGATTTATCTATATTTAATCATTGGCAAACTATTCAGAAATTATAACGTATAACATTCAATGGACCTTCATTGCATTGATATAAATCCAAAAATATTCCTGCTCTGATCAAGACTCAATTTTCATTATGCTATGCATTCTGGATCTTCAACACCTAACGCTACATTTAATACAACTCGCATCATTTCCAGTTAAGCATCCTCCTACTGAGTATTGGCTGGTATTCTGATGATCAATTTTACCAAATGTAGTTAAATTTGTCTTATTGCATCGGTTACTTACAGGATACCAAAACAACCGTGGATGGAGCTGTGTGAGTTTCAGCAAATCGCCTTAAACTCTGTCTAAGCTTGTCATCTGCAGCATTCTTTGCAGTTGCATTGATATGAGCAACTGTAACCTGGGTCAAAAAAAAGCGATTACTTTTTTTTTATCACAACTTCATTACTAAAATGTATATAGAAACATAGAAATTAGGTGCAGGAGTAAGCCATTCGGCCCTTCGAGCCTGCACCGCCATTCAATATGATCATGGCTGATCATCCAACTCAGTATCCCGTACCTGCCTTCTCTCCATACCCCGATTCCCTTAGCCACAAGGGCCACATCTAACTCCCTCTTAAATATAGCCAATGAACTGGCCTCAACTACCCTCTGTGGCAGAGAGTTCCAGAGATTCACCACTCTCTGTGTGAAAAAAGTTCTTCTCATCTCGGTTTTAAAGGACTTCCCCCTTATCCTTAAGCTGTGACCCCTTGTCCTGGACTTCCCCAACATCGGGAACAATCTTCCTGCATCTAGCCTGTCCAACCCCTTAAGAATTTTGTAAGTTTCTATAAGATCCCCTCTCAATCTCCTAAATTCTAGAGAGTATAAACCAAGTCTATCCAGTCTTTCTTCATAAGACAGTCCTGCCATCCCAGGAATCAATCTGGTGAACCGTCTCTGCACTCCCTCTATGGCAATAATGTCCTTCCTCAGATTTGGAGACCAAAACTGTACGCAATACTCCAGGTGTGGTCTCACCAAGACCCTGTACAACTGCAGTAGAACCTCCCTGCTCCTATACTCAAATCCTTTTGCAATGAAAGCTAACATACCATTTGCTTTCTTTACTGCCTGCTGCACCTGCATGCCTACCTTCAATGACTGGTGTACCATGACACCCAGGTCTCGCTGCATCTCCCCCTTTCCCAATCGGCCACCATTTAGATAATAGTCTGCTTTCCCATTTTTGCCACCAAAATGGATAACCTCACATTTATCCACATTATACTGCATCTGCCAAACATTTGCCCACTTACCCAGCCTATCCAAGTCACCTTGCAGTCTCCTAGCATCCTCCTCACAGCTAACACTGCCCCCCAGCTTAGTGTCATCCGCAAACTTGGAGATATTGCCTTCAATTCCCTCATCCAGATCATTAATATATATTGTAAATAGCTGGGGTCCCAGCACTGAGCCTTGCGGTACCCCACTAGTCACTGCCTGCCATTGTGAAAAGGACCCGTTTACTCCTACTCTTTGCTTCCTGTTTGCCAGCCAGTTCTCTATCCACATCAATACTGAACCCCCAATGCCTTGTGCTTTAAGTTTGTATACTAATCTCTTATGTGGGACCTTGTCGAAAGCCTTCTGGAAGTCCAGATACACCACATCCACTGGTTCTCCCCTATCCACGCTACTAGTTACATACTCGAAAAATTCTATAAGATTCATCAGACATGATTTACCTTTCGTAAATCCATGCTGACTTTGTCCAATGATTTCACCACTTTCCAAATGTGCTGCTATCCCATCTTTAATAACTGACTCTAGCAGTTTCCCCACTACCGATGTTAGACTAACTGGTCTGTAATTCCCCATTTTCTCTCTCCATCCCTTCTTAAAAAATGGGGTTACGTTTGCTACCCGCCAATCTTCAAGAACTACTCCAGAATCTAAAGAGTTTTGAAAGATTATTACTAATGCATCCACTATTTCTGGAGCTAGTTCCTTAAGTACTCTGGGATGTAGCCTATCTGGCCCTGGGGATTTATCGGCCTTTAATCCATTCAATTTACCCAATAACACTTCCCGGCTAACCTGGATTTCACTCAATTCCTCCAACTCCTTTGACCCGCAGTCCCCTGCTATTTCCGGCAAATTATTTATGTCTTCCTTAGTGAAGACGGAACCAAAGTAGTTATTCAATTAGTCCGCCATATCCTTGTTCCCCATGATCAACTCACCTGTTTCTGACTGCAAGGGACCTACTTTTATTTTTACTAATCTCTTTCTTTTCACATATCTATAAAAACTTTTGCAGTCAGTTTTTATGTTCCCTGCCAGTTTTCTTTCATAATCTATTTTCCCCTTTCCTAATTAAGCCCTTTGTCCTCCTCTGCTGGTGTTTGAATTTCTCCCAGTCCTCCGGTATGCTGCTTTTTCTGGCTAATTTGTACGCATCATCCTTCGCTTTGATACTATCCCTGATTTCCCTTGTTATCCATGGATGTACTACCTTCCCTGATCTATTCTTTTGCCAAACTGGTATGAACAATTGTTGTAGTTCATCCATGCAGCCTTTAAATGTCTTCCATTGCATATCCACCGTCAACCCTTTTAGAATTAATTGCCAGTCAATCTTGGCCAATTCACGTGGGTCTATCCTCCAGTCATAACGTATGGAAATTAAATTAAATCAGAGATGATGATACTAACCTAAACCATCTTGAAATCAATGTATTCACACCGACTAACTCTTTTGCAACACATCTAATTTTGACGTCAATGGTACGTAGCATGTGGTGTGTGTGTGTGTAAGGGGAAATGCATGGGGCATAACCATATATTTTACTAAGGTTCAAAACTTTAAAATGTTAACATTCTTCAACTTCAGAAGTTTTTTTTAAGCTGAAGTTCAGCATTAAAAAAAAAATAACAGCATATTAAATTCTTCAGGTTCAAAAAAATATGACCACTGTTATAGGCAAGTTGTGCAAATGGCTTACCTGGCAGTTGTTAAGTTCCTGGATAACTTCCTTATTCTCTTTGCTGATATCACACACACACATGAATTCTGCCTCTCTGTGGCCTTGGAAAAACTGTTGACGGATTCGCTGTACTATTGTCATGGCTGATCGCCCCGTTGGGACAGAGCAATTTTCTATATCCCAAAACACCCCAATAGGTGGTAGATTTTCCTGTTGTTGACCTGGTATTCCCACATCAGATGAGCCTGTTAATATTTATTAAAATTAGTCCCATTTTCTACTATACTTCCTCAATAACTTGCATTGCTGATGGTTTCTATTTTTATTGTTGTGTTACTGAATAAAATACTTCTAAACTGCTTATTAAAACATCATTTACATTCAACTTGCATCTGCTTATCAGGGCATCTGCAACATTTTGATAAACAAGTATAAGAATAATCAATCTATTCATACGCCGTATAAAGAAATACCATGCGAAGTAAATAACATTCTTGGACAGCATACAAAAAAAGGAGCAAAATTGATTTGTTTGTGGAATGTGTTTTAAACTGTTTTGAAATAAACTTTGCCAGGGAAATAAATAATGATACATTTGATATTTTGAAGTTTCAGAACAGTTTCAATCATCAGATTATCAAAATTAAATCAACTTGCTTCTTAAATCTAACAGCGATTTACTGTTTATCAACTGTAGCAGATTGTGGCCTGGCTTTGGTGATTTTGGACAAATTTCACTGGTGGAAAGCAGCAACTAATTGTATGCAATTTTGGACCAATGCATATTAAACAAAAAATATTCAAATATAAAATTGTGTGCCTAATTAATAAATTAATCTTAAAGATACCAGCTTGTACATTTAAACACAACTGCCTATAAATTGGACCAGTTGAGATGTTTTTAATGCTTAAATCTAATAATTAAAACACATTTTAGTTACCTGTTTGCTTCCATTTCCTGTTGAAGTCTCACCCAGAGTGGTGAATCTCTGGAACTCTCTGCCTCAGAGGGTAGTTGAGGCCAGTTCATTGGCTATATTTAAGAGGGAGTTAGATGTGGCCCTTGTGGCTAAGGGGATCAGGGGGTATGGAGAGAAGGCAGGTACGGGATACTGAGTTGGATGATCAGCCATGATCATATTGAATGGCGGTGTAGGCTCGAACGGCCGAATGGCCTACTCCTGCACCTAATTTCCATGTTTCTATACACAAATTGACTGGTATAAGTCTGTGACCAGTGAGCAATGCAGGGACCTTTGTTAATGATATATATTAACAACTTGGATGTGCATGCATGATCAATAGTTTGCAGATGAAACAAACGTTGGTGGTGTTGTGGATAACAAGGAAGGAAGTTTAAGGCTGCAGCAAAATATAGATCTAATGAAATGTTGGGAAATGTATTCATAAGTGATAGGGAGCACAATTTGGCCATTTGGCCCATCAACTCTCACACTAGTGGAAACATCCTCTCCACTTCCACTCTATCCAGCCCTTTCACTATTCGGTAAGTTGCAATGATATATCCCCTCATCCTTCTAAACTCCAGTGAGTAGAGACCCAGTGCCGTCAAACGCCCATCACATGTTAACCTACTCATTCCCGGGATTATTCTCGTCAACCTCCCCTGGACCCTCTCCAGAGTCGGCATATCCTTCCTCAGAATTGCTGACAATACACCCAATGCAGCCTGACCAGCGCCTTATAAGCCTCAGCATTACATCCCTGTTTTTGTTTTCTTGAGGAAATATTATATAAATAGAACCGCCTGGATAGTTACTTTTATATAAGCTAGGTCATTTGCAAAAGAAAAACAAAGTTTTCCTGAACTGAAATAAAGTGCAAACAGACAGATACACACAGGCAAAGATGAATCAAAACATGGAGGCCTGAACCCGAATCTGCTTGGCTTAGGTTTATTGCTGAGGCACTGGAGGAAATTGTATTTGATATGACTTTGTGTTGAAGAATAGATAACTGAAAAGGGGCCTCTTCTTAGGCCAGAGGTCAGTTGTTCTTAGTTGTTCTTTCCTTTGTGGACATTCTTGAGCTGTGAGGTTTGGGCTGAGTGTGAGATAATAGGCCCTGTAGATAGCCTTGGCTATGTTGAATTCGGATGGATATGAGGGGAGTAGTTGTAAAATACCTTGTAGAGATATAGCAGGAAAAGGGGAGGCTGTAGGTTAAGCTGTATGAAGTCTGTAAGTTAAGTGAATGAAGCTGTATCCTGGAACCAAACACTAATTAAGTAAATTGACAGATTTACGACCCATGTATCTTTGGATGGGAGATGGAAATGTGCGTTTTGAACTTAGAAACTGTAATTCAGCAAACTTATATTATTAATGTTTTAAAGACATAGGTAATGGTATTTCAAATGGTGTGTAAAATTATAGTAACACCAATTATGAAATGTATTGTCTTAGTAGAAAGGTACACTTTAGACTTACACAAATTGTTTAGATTTATAGAAATATATTTTCTCTTGGTATAGAAAGTGTGTATCACTTGTGTGATCATTGTGTTATATACGTATCTTGTATTTTGAGGAGTGGTCTTTCATAAGAGCCTACTGGGGTTTTGCTGTGTTGAAATAAAATAATTCTAAAACAGTTATAAAGCACAGGCAAACGAAGGCTGTAATTAGGCCAGGGAAGGGGGATCATGTGACTGATGTTGTAAATCCCCAGAAGGACTCAGATGATTGGTTACTAGCTTGACATACCCTCTGTATCTGAAATGACCAATGCCTATATAAATGCCATGAGTTTGTATCAAAGTTACTCCTCTCTGGACTCGCTCCAGAGCATCAGCTCTGTGTTGGAAGGTTCAAGAGACTAGTCTCAGCTGAATAAAGAATTGATTTTAACAGCAACAAGTGTTTGAGTCAAGTTGACTTTAGATTGAAAGAACTCAGTTTAACATTCTAGTCTTCTTGAAAGGAGTTTTTAAAGAAGATTGTGGGGAATTTATGCTTTATATAAAGAGATCTGTTAATAATCTGGAATTTGCTGCCAGATAGTGGAAGCAGATACAGTGTCTATATTTAATGGACATGTGGACAGGCACTTGAAAGGGCAGAACATAAATCAATGGAGATCTAATGCAGGCAAATGGGTTTGTGGAAATGGGTAAAACGGTCAGCATGTTTGCCAGCTGTCAATACAGAATTTTTTAAAAACTGAAAGAATTCTCACAATGTCCTAAAATTAAGAATTAACATGAATGGGAAAGAATATTAAAGCTCGTACCATACTTCTGAGGCTGGAGGCCCAAGTTTCCTCCTGTTAAGATTGGCGCCTCAGTCATTTGACTTTCGCTCTGAGCACCATTACATGTTGACATTGAAACTGGAGCAGACTGAGTTGATGGGGGAATATTTGGCCAAATCTTCATTGCATCCAAAACAGGACGCCTAGATGGCTGCAACAAAAATTGAAGAATGAATAAGTTAGGGCTGCACTTTAGACTTCATGTTTGCAAGTCATTTTGAGAAATGCATGCAAAACAGTTAATTCTGTAACTAATTCAACATGCAATAGATAATCTATGGCACAGATAAACCAGACGCTACTACACAATGCAAACGTTCTGCTTTACAATATTTATATAAGATTTTGGGAGAAAGAAATTATCCTTGAATTGCACCTTGTTTGAACGATTACAACATCTTCTAACATCATGAGGTGTATTTGCTTTTATATTTCAATAAATTGACCACTGAGTGATGAATTACATATTTTTCCTCCACATTAAATCAACAGGAAATCAGTTCAATACTTAATAGTATTGGGAATAGCAACTTATTGAAGGGCTATTACCTTTGTTCCAAGTTGTGGCAGACAGGAACAACAATGGACAAGGTTTAGGAAGAGTTATGCATCAGAAAAGTATAAGGGAAATAAACTGGAGATACGAGAGACTGCAGATGCTGGAATCTTGAATAAAAAACAAACTGCTGGAGGGACCTAGCAGGTCGGGCTGAATAAGGGTTGACACAAGATGCGGGAGTAACTCAGCGGATCAGGCAGCATCTCTGGAGAGAAGGAATGGGTGATGTTTCGGTCCGAATGGGTTGAAAAAAATCGCCCATTCCTGTCCTGCAGAGTTACTCCAGCATTTTGTGTCTACCTTTGATTTAAACCAGCATCTGCAGTTCTTTCCTACACAGGCTGAATAAGGGTCCTGACTTGAAGCATAAACTCCACAAATAACCCTCCACAAATGCCTTGACTCTCCACTAATGCTTCATGGCCCAATGAGCTCCTCCAGCAGTTTGTTTTTTATTTGAGAAAGAAATTAGTAGGCAATCGCATATGTTCAACATATGACACAACAAGGTGAATAAATGTACAGTAAATTTAGTTAACGGTTTCAGCCCACATCCAGGTACTGAAATGACTTTTTGAAGAACATCTTATGGCCATCAAAATACAAAGTATTTTACAAAATCTGTGGAGGGAATGGTTGGATGATATTTTGGGTCGGAACCCTTCTACAGACTGATTGTAGGGAGAAAGCTGGAAAAGAAAGGTGGTGGTGTGCCAGAACCTAGCAAGTAATAGGTGGACACAGGTGAGGGAGTGGGGGAATTGATTGGCAGATGGGTGGTATAGGTGACAAAGGCAAGAGATGAAAAGGAGTCAAAAGGGTGAGAAGCCAAACTGAGAGAAATAGGTGGATGGGGACCTGTGAAAAAGAGGGACAGGAGAGTGGGAGAAATGGCCATGCACTAGGGTAGGGGGTGGCAAAGGAATGAGAGAGTGGATAGTGGGAGTATTACTTAAAATTGGAGAATTCAAAGTTCATACCACTGGTATGCTACCCAAGGAATATGAGGTATTGTTTCTCCAGTTTGTGCATGGCCTCACTGGTAAAAGAGTAGGCCAAGGACAGAAAGGTTGGTAAGGGAGTGGGATGAGAATTAAAATAGTTAGCAACCAGCAGATCCAGAGTGTATTTGACAAAACAGTTACCTAGTCTACGTTTGGTCTCATCGATGACTGAGGCCAGAGATACAAGAACAAAAACATGATTTTTAAAAAATTTGCTTGTAGAGGATTTGCACATTAATATTATTGGTGTAATTATATCAAAACGGTTGCCTTAATGTCTGCAATACCTTGTAACACAACTGAAGGAGAAATGCATCATTAAAGTGGCGAGTGGAGTGCCGCAAGGCTCGGTATTGGGGCCGCAACTGTTTACCATATATATTAATAATTTGGAAGAGGGAATTAGGAGCAACACTAGCAAGTTTGCGGATGACACAAAGCTGGGTGGCAGTGTGAACTGTGAAGAGGATGTTAGGAGGTTACAAGGTGACCTGGACAGGTTGAGTGAGTGGGCAGATGCGTGGCAGATGCAGTATAAATAGATAAATGTGAGGTTATCCACTTTGGTGGCAAAAACAAGGGGGCAGATTATTATCTCAATGGGGTTAGGTTAGGTATGGGGGAGGTACAGCGAGACCTGGGTGTCCACTGAAAGTTGGCGTGCAGGTACAGCAGGCTGTGAAGAAAGCTAATGGAATGTAGGCCTTCATAACAAGAGAATTTCAGTATAGGAGTAGAGAGGTTCTTCTGCAGTTGTATAGGGCTCTGGTAAGACCACATCTGGAGTATTGCGTACAGTTTTGGTCTCCTAATTTGAGGAAGGACATCCTTGTGATTGAGGCAGTGCAGCGTAGGTTCACGTGATTGATCCTTGGGATGGCGAGACTGTCATATGAGGAAAGATTGAAAAGACTAGGCTTGTATTCACTGGAGTTTAAAAGGATGAGGGGGGATCTTATAGAAACATATAAAATTATAAAAGGACTGGACAAGCTAGATGCAGAAAAAATGTTCCCAATGTTGGGCGAGTCCAGAACCAGGGGTTAGTCTTAGAATAAAGGGGAGGCCATTTAGGACTGAGGTGAGAAAAAACATTTTCACCCAGAGAGTTGTGAATTTGTGGAATTTCCTGCCACAGAGGGCAGTGGGGGCCAAATCACTGGATGGATTTAAGAGAGAGAGAGAGAGAGAGAGTTAGATAGAGCTCCAGGAGCTGGTGGAATCAAGGTATATGGGGAGAAGGCAGGCACAGGTTATTGATTGGGGACGTTCAGCCATGATCACAATGAATGGCGGTGCTGGCTCGAAGGGCCGAATGGCACAGAGAGTGGTGAATCTCTGGAACTCTCTGCCACAGAGGGTAGTCGAGGCCAGTTCATTGGCTATATTTAAGAGGGTGTTAGATGTGGCCCTTGTGGCTAAGGGGATCAGGGGGTATGGAGAGAAGGCAGGTACGGGATACTGAGTTGGATGATCAGCCATGATCATATTGAATGGCGGTGCAGGCTCAAAGGGCCGAATGGCCTACTCCTGCACCTAATTTCTATGTTTCTATGGCGTCCTCCTACACCTATTTTCTATGTTTCTAACATCATTACATACTTTTAAAGTGACTTGTGAAAAAAGAAATGTGTCATATAAACTGAACAAAATGCTCAAGTGCCAGCGTCAATATTTCAAAAGGGAATTCAAGCCTGCGAGCTAAAGAACTGAGAATATTTAAAAATAACTTGTAAACTTAATTTTATATTCAAATCAAATAAAATGAAAAATTAAACAAACCTTGTTTAAACAATCATCACAGCGGTGTGAACTCTTCAGATACATAGAACCCATGTGCAAAGGTAAAGGGTCAGTGCACACACGTTTAAGTTGGTCAGCTTGTGTCCCGTGGTCTGCCAAGCGCTCACTAACTCCAGCAGTGAGCTCTGTGCAGGAAAAGAGACTAGACGTGTTGTAGCTCTGAAACATAGGAACTTGATGCAGTTGTGGAACACTGCCATGGTAGGGTTTGAAAAGGGTTCCACAACAGGACAGCTTCTGGGAAAGTGGTGACTGAAGCTGATAGCTGGAAACAATATTCTCAACATACGGACTAGTCAGGTGGCATGGAGCTCCATCTAAATGGTTTTTAGCAATTGCTGTTTTACAAGACTTTGGTGTGTGGAAATTAGGCCTTGAACTTATTTGACATGTTACAGTTCCAGTATTTGTGTGTTCTAAAGCTCCACTACGTACTGAGTGAATGCAACCACCACCATTGTGAATTTGGGGGGAGCAATGTGGACACCAGCTTACTTTCATGCCACTTGACGGCTGCTTTGGAAAAGATTGAAGGTCAGATGAGGGGGCACTTGCAAAGAAATTAGAATTGGTACGATGAGAGGGAAGTGAAAAATCCTTTAACTCAAGCACGGGTTTGTTGCTCTCCATGTAATTTTTCTGGAAGAAGAAAAGACAAATGTCTGGATTAGTATTTTTCACACAAGCAAAGAACGTTGCAAATGGAATTCATACGCAAAGTATTGGGGCTCAAAATGTTACGTAAATTACTGTAAATAATGATATTCAATTTAATGTTTCCGCAAAGAACAAAAAACAGCCATTTAAATCAAACATTTTATGGCACAGAATATGTGCAAATATATGGAAACAAAGGTAAGGCACGTGTGTAAGGATTTATTTTTCCATGCTTTCAAGTTAGAGGAAAATGTGCATAATACCTGCTAATATTTGTTTATCATTAACCATGTCTGAGAAACGTGATGAATAAATTTTACTTGACTTTTCCCATACCTCTTCACCGCCCCAGTTACAGCAATTAAGACTTCCCCAGTCCTTTGTCTACGTCAGCTCAGAGTTCCCATTTTTCCTTCTACACTGCAAAAGCCAGAATTGTGCGCATTTATCTTCATTATTGCATGGACATAACCTTGTAATCTTACATCATTTTCTATCTGATGCAAAGCCACTCACTAACTTAAAATCAGGAATACATACCAACCAAAAACAATTTTCAAATCTAATTTATTATTCTAGCAAGTAACATCATGGGACAATTAATACAGCAAACACTATTACATGTCTTAGACTGATAACATTTGTTTTCCCTGATTCCTACTTAGAAGACTTTAGAACAGACAAAATAGCTAAAAGATAATCTCAAGACTATTATAAAGATACTTTTTGCTACCTTCCGACATGACTGTTCAACTTCAAAATTCAACTCCTTATGGAGAAATCAGAAAAAAACATGATTTGCACCAAATAGGTGAATGTATTCATGCAACTGCTACACTTTGTCAGTAACAGTGGGTGTTTTATAATGTTCAGAAATGTAGAAGATGCAACAGGTTGTAAAGAGGATTTACCGTTTTTTTATTAGATGGTAATATCTGCTCAACTGTTGAAAAGCAATTTGAGATTTTCCAGAGCCACTGTTTAGAAACATTACCATCATCATTTGGTAGATTCAGGCTTCCAACAGGCCTACTGCAGAAATCATTCTCTTTTCTGTTGCCATCCATCATATAGCCTTACATACTTCCTCAGCATCATTTCATCTGTCTTTCCTTTCATTCTTTTCTCCTGTCTTTAAAAAGTAAGCACATTTTGTTCAAAAGGAAATTATGAAACAGCAGTTGGAGTTTTCTACATTTGTTTTTTTCCAACCTGCGTCACTTTCCAATAATACCAGAAATTTAGATCTGCAATAGCAAAGTCAACATGTGGCCTCGGTGTCATTAGACAATTTGGCACATGAATACGTAATGACAGCAGATACGGGTTTATACCAAAGAGAAACACAAAATGGAGCAACTCAGTAGGTGAGGCAGCATCTCTGGAGAACAAGGATAGTTCAGACGATTTGGATAGGGACCCTTCTTCAGTCACAAAGACATGAATACTTCACTCGCGTGCACAAAGCAATAATGGTATGTACAAATCAGAGTTGCTCCTTCCCAATTGGGTTGTGAGATAGTAGTAACCAAATTAACTTGGAGACAGCTAATTTTACAGCTGTGTGTTTGGAGGGCCTTCAATCACATGGAGAGCAACAAACCCGTGCTTGAGTTAAATAAAAACAAACTTGCTGTCAACTTTAGATTTTGTACTCTACAAAAATGTGATTTAATTAAACAGACACACAAGATATATTATCACAGCCTAAGACACCTTAAGTGTTCCAATCTTGTACTAGACCAAGTGCAGACCTGTTGGGTCTGTTCCCCCAACGTGCGGTTGTTGTGGGGGGGTGGGGGGGGGGGGGGGGGAGGCGGTGCAGGGGGGGGGAGAGGCGGCATGCAGCGTCACACACACTATTAACTACCCCCCCCCCCCCCCCCCCCACCACTGGTGCTAAGCCCCCAACTTGCCCCCCTTGATATTATATTAATATTATTAATTTGCTCCTTTTACCCCATAACCACCCTATCTACTGACGAATAGCCCCCAACTTGCAGTCTTAGGGGAGGGACGGTGGGGAGGGGATGAGGGGGAGGAGAGGGGGGGAGGGGGGAGAGGGGGGGAGAGGGGGAGTGGGGGGGAGAGAGATAGAGAGAGAGAGGGAGAGAGAGAAGGAGACAGAGAGAGAGAGAGGGGGAGAGAGAGAGAAGGGGAGAGAGAGAGGTGGAGAGAGAGAGAGAGAGAGGGATAGGGAGAGAGAGAGGGGGAGAGAGAGAGAGAGTGCCTTTTTACTTCAACCCAAACAACCATTTGCAGGCAGTGCTTTTTTTTACTTCAAACTAACCATGTTTTCATTTTCAAACCACATTAAGGGTACTCACAGTTGTGTAGACATTTGTTCAGTGTCATTCAGAGCTCAGAGTGACCTCCATCTTGCAGAGACTGATTGAGGCACACCACTTCCTGGTTTTGTAGTCCCTCCCCCTCCCTCCAGCAGGGGCAGCAGAGAGAATGGTGAATTATTTAAAATCATTAATTTCTCTCTGATTTTTCATCAATGGGAAAAATACTCTGGTCCAGGAAGGCCGACGTGGGCTCTGATCGAGGTGGCCAAAAATGACGGCCGTAGGTGGCGGCGTTCTCTCGGAAATTGCAGCACAGTGGGCCAAAAGCGGTCAAGATCAGACTTTTAGTAATATAGATGGTCTTTAACATCTACTCATTGTTGCTACTTAATTCACTATTTGAGCAATGAGCAGCACAAATGTGGCATTTTGGATCTGAACAAGGAAAATTGAGGTAATCCTATCCAATCAAAACAAAAATAAAAATGACTACTTTCAATCCGGTTATCCAAGTCAAGTTGGGTCTATTGTCATACAATCTGATGAGGTAGAGTTACAATAAAAATCTTCCTTGCAGCAGCATTAAATTCATTCAGCACAAGACAAGATAAACCATGCATAAATCACAGGAATTCGGCAAGGCAGAAAAAATTAAAGACATTATTGCAAAGCACAATGATATAAAAAAAACAAGCCCATGATAGTGCAAGGGGTGATCTGTACTGTTCTGAGGTTGGATTAGTTTTGTGCCTGTTCAATTATCTGATAGTTGTAGTAAAGTAGGTGTTCCTGAACCTGCTGGTGTGTGACTTCAGGCTTCTGTAATTCCTGCTTGCTGGTAAAAAGCAAAAAGAAGGCACGAAAGGTGGCGATTCTTGATAACCTTCTTGAGGGAATGCCGTAAGTAGATGCTTTCGATGGTGGGTTAAGTCCATCACTTGTGTTCCTGTACGTTGGAACTGCCGCACTAGGCCATGTGGCAACTAGTCAGGATGTGTTCTACAGTACATCGGTAGATGTTTGTTAAAATATTTGGGGACATGCTGAATCTCTTCAAGATGCCAAGTGGAGGCACTGGTATGCCTTCTTCCTGATTACACTTGGGTGCTGGGCCTGTGAAAAATCTTCCTTGCAGCAGCATCATATTCATTCAGCACAAGAAAAATAAACCATGCATAAATCACAGGAATTCGGCAAGGCAGAAAAAATTAAAGGTTATTGCAATGCACAATGATATAAAAAAATTAAATAATGAAAATGTTGCACCTGTACACCATCTGTACAAAAGATGGATGGAAAGCATGAGGGAAATCTTTTTATGATGCAGAGGTTCTTGCTTCGTATCGAATGATGCCTAAAATTTTCTTCATTGCCGTTTCACCCAACTTTCAGAAACATCTGTTCTTCTCATGACCCAAGCCGAAGACCTCAATGGTGAAACAGGCTGGTGGCAGGGTAGCGGGTGAAGCACCACAATATTGGAGAAGATGGAAGAAGGTTGCAGCAGGGAGTGATGCTCAAACTATGTAGTCCATGTGATTGGACTCTGGTCTCTCAGTCAAGGATTGTATAGTGGCAGTATGTGCACTAGTCTCCCCATGTTAAAAGATGTCTTGCATCCACCAGAAGGGATACACCATATGCACAAATGGAGCTGTGGCTCCAGGATTGGCCACTTCAAACATCTCAAGAGGCACAGAAAATACCTATCAGGAGGACAATCAAACCCAACTCTGAGTTCTCGAGTACTGATGATGATAAGCATTTGATTAATGAGGAGATACAGAACAGTTTGAAATTATTTAAGCCGAATGAGAACTGAAACATGTTTGTTGAGGAAGAAAAAGTAACATTCAGGGAAGTTACACCCACTAATTTACACAGTGGTTACTGAACAGATGCAGTGAACTACCTAGATTTAGTGAAAACAGATAGTCGAAGCAAAATTTAATAAAACGTTTATATATCTTATTTGGTGACCCTGATCTGCTCAATTAAATGATTTACTGTTCAAATTAAATTTGACTACAACATTTTGACAAATATTCTGAGCAACTTTTTTCCAAGCCAGAATTTGTTTTTATCAGTCACCCAGATTCAGGAAATAATTATTGGATAAAGAAACCCAGTCATTGATAGACTTGGGTCCAGGTCCACAGAACAATGGATATTTTGAAAATAAGTTTAACAGATTCTATTGCATTAGGTGACTCAGCAAGAAATCATCTACCAAAAGCTCAACTGGGATTATGCAATACCTGCAACATGTTTGAATTACATTACAAGTCTTAGTTAGCATTATAACTTAGAAAGCATTATAAGTCTTAGTTAAACAAAACCACATTAAAAAGACTTATGAAACATTGCCATCCGGTACTGCAAAATATTTTCATAACATGATGATAGCCTTTGTGGAAAAAATACATGATATGCTGAACATTAAGGAAGGCAAACGCAATGCTAGAATTTATTTCAAGAGGGCTAGAATACGAAAGCAGGGATGTAACGCGGAGGCTCTATAAGGCAATGGTCAGGCTGCACTTGAAGTATTGTAAACAATTTTGGGCCCCATATTTGAGGAAGGATGTACTGGCTCTTGAGAGGGGCCAGAGGTTTACAAGAATGATCCCAGGAATGAGTGGGTTAACATATGATGAATGTTTGACGGCACTGAGCCTGTACTCACTGGAACTTAGAAGGATGAGGGGCAAACCTCATTGAAACTTACTGAATAGTGAAAGGCTTGGATGGAGTGGATGTGGAGGCGATGTTTCCACTATTGGGAGTGTCTAGGACCAGAGCTCATAGCCTCAGAATTAAAAGACGGTCCTTTAGGAAGGAGATGCGGTGGAATTTCTTTAGTCAGAGGATGGTGAATCTGGGAATTTTTAGCCACAGAAGGCTGTTGAGGCCAAGTCGATGGATATTTTTACGGCAGAGATAAGATAGATTCTTGAATAGTACGGGTGTCAGGGGTTATGGGGAGGGCATGATAATGGGGTTGGAAGAGAGAGATAGATCGGCCATGATTAAATGGCGGGGCAGATTTGATGGGCGAATGGCCTACTTCTGCTATCACTTACGGCCTTATGACCATGTAACTACAATAAATCTATAACAATATAAACCATTCAACTTTGCATTCACACTTTAGGATATCAGATCAGTTTGACTCTATAACTAAGTGCATAATTACACCCACTAACCCGCAGTGTTAGTTGTAGCTCAGTGGCAGTGTTACATTTAAAGATGCCACCGTTTGAATAAGACATTAAACCTAATCTGCCTGCTTTCAAGAATGCAACTAAAAATAACAATTTTTAAAAAGACCAGGGACATATTCCTCATTATCCAGATCAATATTTATCCCTCTTGCTATTACCTACACCAGAGTTCGGCAACCTACGGCCCCCGGGCCGAATGCGCCCTTAACCCGAAATTATCCGGCCCGCATGCATATCGCTCCCCCCGTAATTATCCGGCCTGCAGACTTCTATCATCTCCGGTACCTCCCGAGGCCGCGGCGCAAGGAGGCCTGCGCTGGTGGCCGCAATGGCGGAGCCGCCGAGCAACGCCGACTGCTAGCTGTACCACGGCCGCGTACCTTCTGTGTCTGGGCTTCACTGTCGGGATCGGGGTTGTCAATAGGCCGGGACGAGTGAGTGTACCGCCTTCAGGACAGAGCCACGGCAATGGTCCGTAGGTACGCCATGTTCGTGAGCGCCCGTAACTAGGGGCCAGTGCACCGGGTGGGGTCCTTGAAGGGCGGGATCTCTGTGAACACGTGATTGGATGCCTGCCATCCGGGGCGGGATCCATGTGTACACGTGATAGATATGGCCCGCCATCCGTTCACAACCATGCGTCCTAGCCCCTAGGCAGATCTAGGTTGCCGACCCGACCTACACCTTTCCTATGTTACAATGACTGCACTAAATAATGTGACACTGCTGGAGTCCTTCCCTAGTACAACCTTAGTTGCAAAAGGCATTGTATAAATGCAAGACTTTTTTCCTTCCTCCCAAAAGTACAAAGTGTAACAATTCCCTGTGTGAAATGCCTTGCCATGAAACTTGATCAGGACTCAAAATTAGCGGTTGCCCGGGTGCCACTGACCACCAAAGTGTCGCCGGGCAACCTAAAAGCCGAGTCATTTTGCCCGGCTTGGCACTGCAGATACTGGTTTGTACCGAAGATAGACGCAAAAAACTGGAGTAACTCCGCGGGTCAGGGAGCATCTCTGGAGAAAAGGAACGTGACGTTCCGTGCCAGCGACGGCTGTATTGCAGGGCAAAGATGCTAGATGCGGGGTGACGAAGCGTCCGAGCGAATGACGGACCCCGAACAGCGGCAGCAGCGGCCGCGACAGCGGCTCCATCCCCTCCTCCTCTCTGACAGCGGCCGCTGCGTGCAAATCCGCTAACGCCGCTTTCAAAACAAACTCCCTCCCGCACACCGAGGCCGGGAGAAGGGAGAGGCCTCGGCGTGGCCGCTGCTGCCGCTGTTCGGGGTCCGTCATTCGCTCGGACGCTTCGTCACCCCACATCTAGCATCTTTGCCCCGCAATACATCAGGGAGGAGGAGGAGGAGATGGAGCCGCTGTTGCGGCCGCTGCTGCCACTGTTCGGGGTCCGTCATTCGCTGTGCGGACACCTTTAAACATATTACCAAAAGAACATTTGCTGCAGTTATGTCCTTTAGCCATCTCTTGTCAGTTAGTGTGATGTTTAACCTGTCAGGTGGGTATAGTCGGTTTTAACAGCTATTATCATGAAATGCCTATAGAAATTTCCTTGCAACCTGTATTTTTTTTTTTGGATAAATTATGTGGGAAGCGAGAGTGTTTCTGTACCAATAGCAATAATGACCCATGATAAGGCCATGTCATGATAATTTTCGGTCCTTCACAGAAAACATGCTTGCTTCAATCTGTAGTGTGCATGGTTAAGCATATATGTTACCATGGTCCAGGATTTATTGACACAGGTTGAAGCTGCCAAGGTTGCCCGGCTGGCAATAGGGTAAAAAAGTTAAGTGAGAGCCCAGCTGATATTGCTGTAACTCACAGCACTGTTATAAATAAACTAACATAGAAACATAGAACATAGAAAATAGGTGCAGGAGTAGGCCATTCGGCCCTTCGAGCATGCACCGCCATTCAATATGATCATGGCTGATCATCCAACTCAGTATCCTGTACCTGCCTTCTCTCCATACCCCCTGATCCCATTAGCCACAAGTGCCACATCTAACTCCCTCTTAAATAAAGCCAATGAGCTGGCCTTAACTACCTTCTGTGGCAGAGAATTCCAGAGATTTACCACTCTCTGTGTGAAAAATGTTTTTCTCATCTCGGTCCTAAAAGATTTCCCCCTTATCCTTAAACTGTGACCCCTTGTTCTGGACTTCCCCAACATCGGGAACAATCTTCCTGCAATGTATCAGTTAATAAACAAATTGTACTTAAACAGGTGTCCCACTTGGCACTCATACCTTCCTCAGTAGGTCAGTTTTAACAGATCAATCAAATGATAGCTTCAGGGAAAAATAAACACAAGGCATTGAACACATACACTGAGAATCCCCACAAACTAAAATGCACTCTAACAAAATACAAACATATAAACACATCACAGCAGCATTATATATTATATTTTGGACATGAAGTGAAATATGCAGCTGGGAAGAACAAGAAATAAGGAGGAGATTATTGGGATTGCATTATGGGAACCAGCATGAACCTAATGGGGCTTACTCCTGTCAGGATATTGCTGCTGCTTAGATTCAGTGGCCCAATTTTCTCCACATCCTAGTCATCTTAGAAGGTTGATATCAATCGAGCTTTGAGTTTAAGGTAATTTTCCCCACAATAACATTTCACTTATTGGGCAAAAATATGAAATGAACCAATGCTGCAAAATAACTCATCTCATCTACAGTGAAGACAACCTGGGGAGATTGCTGCCATTTGATGATGACTTTGAGGCTGTCAAAGAGTACTTCCAGACTGACTGCTTGCAGTGCTTGCAGCATCACCGGATGGAAATGTTGCCGTTACTGAAATGTTTATATTCCGGCACGTGGATAAAGATGCTGCTGGCTTTCTCTATCATCAATTTGACATGAAGATATGTGGTGGCATGACTGATTTCCCACATACATGCGAAATCTGTCAATTTTCTCCACAAAATGCTCACTGAACAAGTTAACCTACAGAATTAATCAAAGGTAGACAAAAATGCTGGAGAAACTCAGCAGGTGGGGCAGCACCTATGGAGAGAAGGAATAGGTGAAGTTTCTGGTCTCGACCCAAAAAATATGTTATCGAAAGATATTGTCAAGTTTGAAAGGGCAGATAACACCAACGTCTTATACAATTGCAACATGACAACCTCTATACACTGACTGATGAAGGCCAAAGTGCCAAAAGCCTTTTTGACTACTTTATCCACCTGCGACTCGACCTTCAAGGAACCATGCACCAGTACTCCTAGATCCCTCTGCTCTACAACACTACCCAGAGGCCTACCATTTACTCTGTAGGTCCTGCCCTTGTTTGATGTCCCAAAATGCAACACCTCACACTTCTCTGTATTAAGGTGTGGAACTGCAATAGAGTTGTTGCCTTACAGTGCTTGCAGTGCCAGAGACGCGGGTTCGACCCCGACTACGGGTGCGGTCTGTACACAGTTTGTACGTTCTCCCCGTGACTGTGTGGGTTTTCTCCAAGATCTTTGGTTTCCTCCCACAATCCAAAGGCGTACAGGTTTGAAGGTTAATTGGCTTGGGTTTGTATACTTGGTATAAGTGTAAATTGTCCCTAGTATGTGTAGGATGGTATGCAGGGCTCGAAATTAACGGTTGCCCGGGTGCCAATGACCACTCAAACTACCGCCGGGCAACCTAAACGGCGAGTCATTTTGCCCGGCTTGGCAACTTGGTTTATACCGTAGACACCAAAAACAGGAGTAAATCCGCGGGTCCGGCAGCATCTCTGGAGAAAAGGAACGTGACGTTTTGTGTCGGTGACGGTTGTGGGAAAGATGCTAAGTGTGGCGTGACGGAGGGTCAGAGCTAAAGACGGGCAGCAGCGGCGGCGACTCCATCTCCTCCTCCTCCCGTACCGCCCGGCCTGTTAGCGGCAGCTGCTGCCACTCCGCCAACGGCGCTTTCAAAACAGACCCTTGGAGGGAGGTGTCGGTCAGAGGCGGAAGTAGAGTAGGGGGTAGGGGAGTGGTGAGTGGAGGAGGGAGACGAGCCAAAACACTCTTGACAGACCTGCACCGCAGCCAGGATCCATCCCGGTCTCCGGCGCTGCAATTGCTGCCGAACCACCACTGGACCATCCCCGTCCCCGCCCAATGCCGCTGGCTATCCCGGGGATGGCCAGAGGCGTCGGGTGTCAGACGGGCGCAGAGAAGCAGCGTTAAACCCAGCTCACTCTGCCTGTCCCGCCAGGTTAACCTGTAGCCATGTCTGGATTGAGACAGGGCTGTAGGCGAGACAGGCAGTTGAGCTGCATTTAGCGCTGGTTTGAGATGAAATTACTGTTCACAGAAGCCTCCAAAGCCTCGCGCGTGTGTGTGTGTGCGCATGGCCGCTAAGATAATCTGTCCGCTGTCCCCTCTATATTTTGGTTGCGATTTATGTGCCTGACAGGTGTTGTCCAAGGAGCGTTGGCCTTCCTTCCCACCTGCCCCTTCCTCTCTCTCTCTCTCCCTCATACGGCCCCCTCCAATCCCCTTATCCTGAGACCCCTCCTCTCCATCCCGCACTGATCCCCATTCCTGTCTCTATTCAGTCCTCACTGACATCCCATGTGCTCCCCACTCACCCCCCCCCCCCCAATCTATTCATCCTGCACTGATCTCCCTAGCCACTTCGCATTGATTCTCCTGCCACTCCCCATCAATCCTACACTGGTCCCCCAATTCATCCTGTACTGACCCCCTTCCCATCCATCCTGCACTGCGCACCCCTTCATCCTGCACTGCTCCCCCCATCCATCCTGCACAGATCCCCCCCATTCAACCCCACTGGCACCCCCCCGCGCTCTCCCCTCATAATTTTACCTACTCCAACCAACACTCACTAATTCCCCTGCCTCAATCCATCCAATCCACACCGATTCATGCACCCCCCCCCCCCCCTCCCGACCCTATTGTGCTGGAAATGTCTTCAGAGCTAACATTAACTATGTTGATAACGGAATGCAATCAAATATGTTTTAATTCCCAATGTTATTATTTGTTTTAATCCATAAAGATGGATTAATTAAATTTTGAACACGTGAAACATTAAAACCGCAGTGTTCTATTGTCACTGACACGTTATTACAGAATTCATTTTAATGGCAAATCAATGCTGGTAATATGGAGTATCAGTACTGTAGTTATTTAATAAGCAACATTCACAACTATACGTTGGATTTATCCAGGTTTTACTTCTACAGTCAGTCATATACATCACAAATTTGGTCAGGAGATATTTCAGTTGAAATTTTAATGTTAATTCTGAAATGGGAATGATGGAAAATGTTTTTTTTTTAAATGGTGCTTACAAACTGGGTATCTTCATTGCCACATACATCTAATCTGAATGTCTGGTAATGTGGCATCTTGACACCTTTAAATATATTACCAAACATTTGCTGCATTTATGTCCTTTGGCCATCTCTTGTTAGTTAGTGTAATGTTTACCGTAACCTGTCAGATGGGTATAGTCAGTTTTGTCAGCTATTATCATAAAATGCCTTTAGACAATTTCTTGCAACCTGTATATTTTGTTGTGGATAAATTATGTCGGAAGCGAGAGTGTTTCTGTACCAATAGCAATAACGATCCATGCTATGGCCATGTCATGGTAATGTTCGGTCCTTCACAGAAAACATGCTTGCAGTGTGCATGGTTAAGCATATATGTTATCAAGGTCCAGGATTTATTGACACAGGTTGATCATACGCTGAATAATCCAACCATATTTTTGTTTGGAAGTGGGAAGAAATAATAAAAGTTGCATTAATTGCAATGTGTAAAAAGAGTTGAGATACCGTATTATAATGTTGCTGCATGTCACTGTGGTATATATCATGTCTTGATTGGTGAATATGTTAGTTTGTGACTTTATTTGAAGCAGAAATAATTTGTGAATGGATAATTCCGACTGGTAACTACGCACTTCGTCCGAGCACGCGTCATGCAAGCCATATTAAATTACCACCTAAAATGTCATTTGGCAACCTAAAAAGCTGCCAAGGTTGCCCGGCTGGCAACAGGGAAAAAATGTTAAGCGAGAGCCCTGGTATGGATGTGCGGGGATCGCTGGTCGGCGAAGACTCGGTGGGCTGAAGGGCCTGTTTCCGAGCTGCATCTCTAAACTAAACACAAAACTAAATTCCATCAATCATTCCTCCGCCCATCTGGCCATGGTCGATCCATGATCCTGCTGCAATCTTTCACAACCATCTTCAGTCTGCAAAACCACTAACTTTTGTTTCATCAGCAAACTTGCTAATCTTGCCCTGTATGTTCTCATCCAAATCATTGATGTGGATAATCCTCCGACATTTTCGGAGGATTATCCAATGGGATCCCGACACTAGTCACATCTTCCCATTTCCACTCTTTCTGCCTTCCGCAGAGACCTTTCCCTCCACAACTCCCTGATCAACTCATCCCTTCCCACCAAAACCATCCCCATCCCAGGTACCTTCCCCTGCATGAGATGCAACACTTGTCCCTATACCTCCTCCCTCGACTCTGTCCAGGGACCACAACAGTCCTTTCCGGTCAGACAGAGGTTCACTTGCACCTCCTCCAACCTCATCTACTATATCTGCTGTTCAGATGTGGACTCTTAACATCGGTGAAACCAAACGTAGATTAAGCGCTCGTTTCGCTGAACATCTTCGCTCAGTCCGCCTGGATCCACCTGAACTCCCAGTTGCTAAACACGTTAATTCTCCTTCCCATTCCCACACTGACCTTTCTGTCTTAGGTCTCCTCCATTGTCAGAGTGAGGCAAAATGCAAATTGGAGGAATAGCATCTCATACTTCACTAGGGCAGCTTACAGCCCAGGAGTATGACCATTGATTTCTCGAACTTCAAGTAACCCCAGCATTCCCTCTCTCTCCATCCCTCCCCCGTCCAAGTCGCATCAGCTTCTCGTTTTCACCCAACAGTTCACAATGGCCTGTTTCCTTTATCATCATTACTTTTTTTCATATCTTTCAGTCATTGTTCTTTATCTCTCTACATCATTGTCTATATCTCGTTTCCCTTTCCCCTGACTAGACTGACGAAGGGTCTCTACTCGAAACGTCACCCATTCCTTCATTCCAGATATGTTGCCTGTCCCGCTTAGTTACTCCAGCTTCATTTATTACTACTTCATTTGTGAACTTAGCTGTCAAATTTGAGTTGTGACTGCCTCTAGTAAACAACATTTTCCAAATAAATGGAAGTTGTGTTTAGTATGTATATTTCAATGTATGTTTAATTGACTAGTTTCAGCATTTCCCTTGTGCTAATAAGGTTGGTTTGTTCTGTTTCGTAATATAGAACCACGTGATCTTGATGTAAATCTAATCTAAAACTAGGATTAGTTGTGAAACATCTGCAACTACAATATATATTATTGAATTTTTTAAGATTTATTGGCTCAGATTGTTTTAATAAAATATCATAATATTTTTCTAGATATATCAATTTGAACTCTTTTCCGACATAACTACATTAGATGAAGGTACCATTTTGCCAAGTTTGAGGTACTTTCCTGACCAACAACAAAGGAAACACAGCGAAATGAAACTGAATGTAATTCCTCTATCAGAGCATCAAATACAAGTGGCATGTCAGATTAACTTTTGGGCAGTCGGCTGACTTCCTTGTTTAACTGTTTTTTGTAGTTTGCAAAAAAAACCCATCCTTTCTGAGCCTGATCCATGTCTTCTTTTTTTGGATGGTATTTGTTGTTAATGACATTAGGCTGTCTTTTTGAGGCAATGCTTCCCGTGGATCTCTTCAATGGTTGGGAGATCAACACCTGTGATGGACCAGGCAATGTCTACCACTCTCCGTAACCTTTCATTCCTGAACGTTCAAGTTACTGAACCAGACTATGATGCAACCAGTCAGAAAGCTCTGTAGGTAGACAAAAGTGCTGGAGAAACTCAGCGGGTGCGACAGCATCTATGGAGTGAAGGAAATAGGCAACGTTTCGGCCGAAACCCTTCTTCAGACTGATGTAGGGTGGAGGGGGGGGGGGGGGAGAAGAAAGGAAGAGGAGGAGCCAGAGGGCTGAGGGAGAGCTGAGAAGGGGAGGAGACAGTGAGGGCCCAATAAGTCAATGTTCATGCCGCTGGGGTATAAACTGCCCAAGCAAAATATGAGGTGCTGCTCCTCTAATTTCCGGTGGTCCTCACTCTGGCCATGGAGGAGGCCCAGGACAGCAAGGTCGGATTTGGAATGGGAGGGGGAGTTTAAGTGCTGAGCCACCGGGAGATCAGGTTGTTTATTGCGGACCGAGCGGGGGTGTTCGGCGAAGCGATCGCCAAGCCTACACTTGGTCTCACCGATGTAGATCAGCTGACATCTAGAGCAGCGGATGCAATAGATGAGGTTGGAGGAGGTGCAGGTGAACGTCTGTCGCACTGGGAACGACTGCTTGGGTCCTTGAATGGAGTCAAGGGGGGGGAAGGTAAAGCGACAAGTATAGCATTTCTTGCGGTTGCAATGGAAAGTGCCCGGGGAGGGGGTGGTAAGGGTGAGAAGGGACGAATTGACCTAGGAGTCATGGAGGCAGCGGTCTTTGCGGAAAGCAGACAGGGGAGGAGATGGGAAGATGTGGTGAGTGGTGGGGTCACGTTGGAGGTGACGAAAATGACGGAGGATTATTTGTTGTGTCACGGCTAGTATGGTGGAAGGTGAGGACTAGGGGGACACTGCCCTTGTTGGGGGGAGAGAGAGCAGTGTTTCGGGGTATGGAAGAAACCCTGGTGAGAGTCTCATCTATAATAAGAGAGGGGAACCCCCGTTCCCTGAAGAATTGTGGAACATCTCATCCTGGGAGCAGATGCTGCGTAGATGGAGGGATTGGGAGTAGGGGATGCAGTCCTTACAGGAAGCAGGGTGGGAAGAAGTGTAGTCTAGAAACGTCATGGGAGTCAGTGGGTTTATAGTGGATGTCAGTCACAAGTCTATCACCTGCGATGGAGATAGTGAGGTCAAGAAATGGTAGGAAAGTGTCGGAAGTTCCCTACTTATAGGGTGGTTTCACGGCAGTCGGGTCACAACCCATGACCCGTACTGTTGCTACGCTACTCCAAATGGAGTACACGCGATGAACTGCAGGTAGGCACTTACCATTGTTTCCAGCGTAGCAGGCCTGTTAAAACCCGCCGAAAATGTCAATTTTTACGCTGTAAATAATTATGGAAATCGGGGTTTTATGGTAGATTGAAGCGAGAGCTGAAGGGACAACAACAGCCAGACTGCTTAGCGAACATTGGCCGTTTGCTCACTGCATTTCATCAACTAAGGCATTATTTGTGTTTTTTTCTTGATTCCTTTGGCATCTAAAAAGTTTCAGAAGTGATAAATCTGGCTGTAATTTTTTTTAATCGCCCATGGTTCTCAAGTGGGTTTTTACAAAATGAAAACGCATCTGAAGAAAAATGTACAGCCAGATTTATCACTTCTGAGACTTTTTAAGATACCAAAGGAATCAAGAAAAAACACAAATAATGCCTTACTGTTGATGAAATGCAGTGAGCAAACGCGATAATTCCCAATATTTTCAATTCCGATATTTGCACAGCCAATGTTTACCAAACACTTTAGCTGCTGTTGTCCCTTCAGCTCTCGCTTCTCTTTACCTACATTTCGCTTCATTTTTGAAATTGTGAAGTTGTGTAGATGTCTCTCACACTTACCCCGACTTCCACAATCTTTTTCGTCGCAAAAATTCAACATTTTGGCGATTTTTAACAGGTAGGAAAGTACGCGTTTCTTGCATTAATAACATATACCGGAAGTTACGGATGTCATCCAGATGGATTGCGCGGCTCTGGCGTCAAGCCCTATCACCCAGTGACCTTACGTGCGACCCCCCTATAAGAACTCAGCAATCAAGCTGGATATATGGAGGCAAAGGGCGACCCTGTGTTTCTCCCCGAAATGGCAACTGCCCCATTGTGGAGTTCTTGGCAATCCGGCAATGTCCCCGTCAGCTGTAGCAGAGTTGGGTACAGCCCGGTCCCTCAGCTCACCCGCACCAGACCCCCACACCAGGGTGATTTACCACCCCCCCCAGGCCGCGGGGATACATGATCCAGGGCCCGCGAGTATGGAATCAGTCAGCGTGGAGTCCGAATGCTGGCTGTACTGGCAGCCATAGTGCTTACCTGACGTTCACCGCTTGTACTCCAGAAGGCGTTGTGTGACAACAGTACGGGTCACGAGTCGTGACCTCGACGGCTGTGCAACCTCCCTATTAATCACTGGAATGTTCTACTCCAGAGGATAGCAGATGATGAATCATTATGTAAACTCAAAGCTAATAGTAATTCATTCTTGGACTATAGGGCAAGCAAAGCTCATGGGGAACAGGTGGAAAAGCGGAATTAAGGTCAACGATCAGTTGATTAAATAACTGAGTGGGATCAAAGTTGTTCTATAAATCACCATTTCTAAAAGCAAAATTCCAGTAGTACAGCTTTTTTTTAATTAAAAAATCTGCTTAAATATCCCGACTAAAGCAGTCAAAAAATGGAAATATTTATTTCTGAAATCCAAGCTGAAATAATTCCAAATGGACGAAAGATGTTGTTTTCAAAGAAACAACGTACAACATCCTCTCAGTCAGAGAAGTAAACAAAGCCACACACGAGACGTGATGCACACCAATCCCGATGGGCGCGGGAGAGCCAAAGCAACTACGTGCGGGGGCGCGTTATTAAATTAAGTTAATATTTATCTACATACAGACCATTCTGTTATAAAACGGGCCTGGTCTTTTCCCCTCGAGCCACTGATCAAACTGAAAGTAAAAGCTTTGACGCAGCAACATTTCGGTTTCTTTTTCTCCCTCATCACAAATAAAACCCTGATTTGTGTCGGGTCTCACCCGAAACGTCCAGAGATGCTGCCTGTCCCGCTGAGTTACTCCAGCATTTTGTGTCTGTCTTCGGTGTAAAACCCTGAGGTTGGTTGGATTTTAATTCCTCGGCCGATGGATCTACCCCGGTCCCTGCCCGGCCCGGCCCGGATTTCATCGCAATCTGGCTCAGCAGCCGCCACATATCCCCGCTATCTGGCCATCCAGCCGCCCTGCCCCGCTCACCGCGCCGCGCTCCTCCTCGGCCTCCCTCTCCAGCCGCTCACCCCGCTCCGACCAGCCGCTCACCGCGCTCTGCCCGCTCCGACCAGCCGCTCACCGCGCTCCGCGGGCCGTCCAGCCGCTCTGCTCTGCTCTGCTCTGCCCCGCTCCCCGGGCGGGCCGCGCTTCTCCTCTGCCCCGCTCAACGCGCTCCACCAACTGCCGCAAAGGTGCGCTGTCGCAAAGAGACTCGGGCCTCGCCGGGGTTTCTCGGGTGTGCGGGCAGGGGCAGGGGCAGGGGCAGAGCGCGGCCCAGGCGCGGCCCCGCTGGAGGAGGAGGAGGGCTGTGTGACTCTCACACTCTCACTGGTTAGATTACTTCAGTTGGGCTCAGCATGGTGGGACTTTTCCAGCTTCTGCAGATGCCTTCTGTACACTGTGTTTCGTACGGCTGACACCAGGCGCTGAAACAATCACGCAGTTCCGGAGATGGACACAACATACTGGAGTAAAAGCGGGCCAAGCAGCATCTCTGGAGGATAAGACACACACTGGGTCAGGTAGCATATCTAGAGAAAAAGAATGGGTGACATTTAGGATACCATTCTTCAGACTGAGAGTCAGGGGAAGGGGAATCTGGAGATATGGAAGGGTAAGGCATGAAAACGACAGATTAAAGCAGAAGTTCAAATTGAAAAGGAAATGTAGAATGGTTCATTGTTAGCTGAGGGGAAGGTGTGAGATTATATGTGATAAAACGTATGGGATGAATGAAAGACTAACGCATCAATTTTAACACGAGGAGCCAGATTAGTAAAGCAGATGACTTGGAGTGTTAATTAGCACATGGGAGTATGATATTGTTGCCATTGCAGAGACAGTTGAAAGAAGGTCAAGACTGGCACATCAACATGGTATAGAATCTTCAGATGTGTTGTAAAATAGATGGTGGTATTGTAATATTGATTGAGGAATCCATTGCTGCAGTAATGAGGAAGGATATCCTCGAAGGTTGTTCAAATAACATCTTATGGATGGAACTTAAGAAGAAAAACAGGATAATCACTTTGCTAAGGGGTTTACTTATTGGCCTCTAAACAGTCAGCAGGTGTTAGATGAGCAGATGTGTACAAAACTTGCATAGAGATGTAAAAGTAATGGGGTTATAAATGGTAGGTGATTTCAATTTTCCCAATTTTGAAAGTTCCCACTCTGAACTCTCTTTAATCCCCAATATTGCTTCAACAGAGTGTAAACTTTATCTTCTGCTCACACACATATTTGATATTCAATTTAACAATTTCAGGTGACAACCTTTTCCGTTTCAATATATATTTATTTTTGTTTCCTTCTGTCTTTTAACTGCTGATTTTAAAATCATTTATTACCTGGAAAGCTTTCCTCTCCATCCCAGGAACATTCCTTCTGTTGTCACTATCCCATCTCCTCCTTGCAACTAATAACACATGATTTCGGTTCTGATGCAGGGTCACAAACCTGAAGGTTGAGTTTGTTTCTCCTTCCACGAATGCCACTTGACCTGCTGTATGTTTCTGACGTTTTCTGCTTCCATTTCAGTCTATCAGTTTGACTACTTGACCATCACAAGTTATTCCATCTCTGAGTACTGTACATGCTGAATCTTAAGTATACCCAAAGCTTTTCAAATACAGATATCAGATATTATGGAGTTTAATCAGGAAAATGTTGAGGCCAAATATCAGATCAACCATGAACTCATTGCATGGGTGAAATAGGTGTGGCATGATACGGCCTACTGTAAGTATTTTTATTCATAAGATTATTGCCTCATGTAGGTAAGATTTGCCCAAGCTTACTCCGCAATGTAATAAGATCATAGCTGGCCTTTCAACCTCAGCACCAATTTCCTGTTCAATCCATTAATAATCAATAGTCTAATATTCAGAAATCTATTAGTCTCTGTCCTTAATATATTAAATGACTGAGCTGCCATGACTCTCTTCACCACAGAATTTGAAAAATTAGCTGCTTGAAGACATTTCTTCTCATCTTGGTCGTGAACAGTCGACCTATCATTTTGAGAGTTTGACTTCTTTAAACTGCTCTCCTAGGCAGGGGTAGAAGTTTTCCTATCATCATTCCTACATCTACCCTCTCAATTTTCATGAGAATTAGCTGAATCACCTTTAATTCTTCTCAAGTTCAGAGTTATCAGCTATATCTTTGGATGCAGAGAAAGCATTTGATCAGGTCGAGTGGCAGTATTCATACACAGTACTCCAAAAAATTAATATGGGAGATAATGGTGAACAGAGAGTGGTGAATCTCTGGAACTCTCTGCCACAGAGGGTAGTTGAGGCCAGTTCATTGGCTATATTTAAGAGGGAGTTAGATGTGGCCCTTGTGGCTAAGGGGATCAGGGGGTATGGAGAGAAGGCAGGTACGGGGATACCGAGTTGGATGATCAGCCATGATCATATTGAATGGCGGTGCAGGCTCGAAGGGGCTGAATGGCCTACTCCTGCACCTAATTTCTATGTTTCTATGTTTCTATAATTTTATTAGATGGGTAAAATTACTACAGGTATATGATAATAACATATTTCTCTCTTAAATTAAAAAAAGGAAGTTGTACAGAGAATGTATTATGATAACATAATTTTGACAACCTGTAAAAAGGTACCACTGTATTGTACTTCTAATAAATAAATTTTAAAAAAAGAAGACATTTTTTTCTCATCTTGGTCGTGAACAGCCGACCTATCATTTTGGGAGTTTGACTTCTTTAAACTGCTCTCCTAGGCAGGGGTAGAATTTTTCCTATCATCATTCCTACATCTACCCTCTCAATTTTCATGAGAGTTAGCTGAATCACCTTTAATTCTTCTAAAGTCTAGAGATAATAGGCCCAGACTTTCAATTTCTCCATTCATGGCTTAATCTGGTGAACATTCACTGGTAAATTTTTCCTTGGATATGGAGAATTGACCTATATGCAATATTTCAAATACAATCCCACCCGACCACATCTAACAGACCCTAACTAATTTATGCATGACATTTTTAATATTTTCTTCAAAT
This sequence comes from Leucoraja erinaceus, assembly GCF_028641065.1. NCBI lineage: Eukaryota > Metazoa > Chordata > Chondrichthyes > Rajiformes > Rajidae > Leucoraja > Leucoraja erinaceus. Next base: position 36,097,952 of record NC_073396.1, read on the forward strand.
CCTCTTGCAATAAAGGTCGACAAAAATGCTGGAGAAACTCAGCAGGTGAGGCAGCATCTACAAAGTGAAGGAAATAGGCAACCTTTCAGGTCGAAACCCTTCTTCAGACTGCTGTGAGTGTGGGGGGGGCGGGAAGAAGAAAGGAAGAGGTGGAAACAGTGGGTTGAGAGAGAGCTGAGAAGGGGAGGAGAAAGCAGGGACTACCTTAAATTAGAGGTCAATGTTCATACCGCTGGGGTGTAAACTGCCCAAGCAAAATATGAGGTGCTGCTCCTCCAATTTACGGTGGTCCTCACTCTGGCCATGGACGAGGCCCAGGACAGAAAGGTCGGATTCGGAATGGGAGGGGGAGTTGAAGTACTCCGGTAGGTTAATGCGAACCGAGCAGAGGTGTTGGGCGAAGCGATCGCCAAGCCTATGCTTTGTCTCACTGATGTAGACCAGCTGACACCAGAGCAGCGGATGCAATAGATAAGGTTGGAGTAGGTGCAGGTGAACCTCTGCCGCACCTGGAAAGACTGCTTGGGTCCTTGAATGGAGTCAAGGGGGGGGAGGTAAAGCGACAAGTGTTGCATTTCTTGTGGTTGCAAGGGAAAGTGTCAGGAGAGGGGGTGCTTTGGGTGGAAAGGGACAAATTGACCAGGGAGTTATGGAGGAAGCGGTCTCTGCGGAACGCAGGCAGGGGAGGAGATGGGAAGATGTGGCTAATGGTGGGATCCTGTTGGAGGTGGCGAAAATGTTGGAGGATTGTTTGTTGTATGTGACGGCTGGTCGGGTGGAAGGTGAGGACAACATAGAAACATAGAAAATAGGTGCAGGAGGAGACCATTCGGCCCTTCGAGCCAGCACTGCCATTCATTGTGATCATGGCTGATCGTCCCCTATCAATAACCCGTGCCTGCCTTCTCCCCATATCCCTTGACTCAATTAGCCCTAACAAGGGAGACTCTGCTCTTGTTACGAGTGGGGGATGGGGAGTGAGAGCAGAGTTACGGGCTGTAGAAGAGACCCTGGTGAGAGCCTCACCTACAGTAGAAGGGGGGAACCGCCGTTCCCTTAAGAATGAGGACATCTCCGATGACGTGTGGAACACCTCATCCTGGGTGCAGATGCGGCGTAGACGGAGGAATTGGGAGTAGGGGATGGAGTCCTTACAGGAAGAAGTGTAGTCCAAATAGCCATGGGAGTCAGTGAGCTTATCGTGGATGTCGGTCACCTGTGATGGAGATAGTGAGGCCTAGAAATGGTAGGGAAATGGCGGAAATGGTTCAGGTGTATTTGAGTGCCGGATGGAAGTTAGTGGTGAAATGGATGAAGTCAGTGAGTTGTGTGTGGGTGCAGGTGGTAGCACCAATGCAGCGGAGGTAGAGTTTGGGGATAGGGCCCTGGTAAGCCTCGAACAAAGATTGTTCGACGTACCCTACAAAGAGACAGGCATAGCTAGGGCCCATGCGCATGCCCATAGATACGCCTTGTATTTGGTGGAAATGGGAGGAGTCAAACAAAAAGTTGTTGAGGGAATAAAAGTTGCAATAAAGGTCAATATACTGTTTACTTTCCTCATTTTTTCCTGTCCCTTTTAATGATGCATATACAATGACATCATAGACCCCCAAATTCTAACATCTGTCAATCTCTCACATTAAAAATAAACATTTTGCTAATATTATGCCTAAGTAGATGACCTCACATTTTCTACATTATTTTCTAGGTGCCATAACTTCACCCATGTATTTAACCTATCAATTTCTCCCTTGAAGCCTATCTGCATCCTCACAATTTGTTTAATTGGAAAACTTGAATATATTATACTTGGCTCCCCAATTCAAGTTATTGATAAGGATCAGGAATAGACGGCATTACATACACTTCCCATTCCAAACATAGTTTATTCCAACCCTGTTTTCAGTCGATTAACAATTCTTAATTCTGGTTGGCTCTAATTTGCTTTGGTGACCTACTGTGTGGTATTTTAACAAAGACCTTCTTAAATTCCAAATACAAGCAACTGTGGTTCGTTCTTATCAATGACATGGCATTTATGATTCCCTTTTGCAAATAGACATTAACTTGGGCCTGACCTATTATTATCCAAATGAAGGGTTTTGACCCAAAAAAAAACACCTATTCGCATCCTCCAGTGATGTTGCCTGACTTGAGAGTTTTGCTAGCCCTTGATTTCTCCTCCCCTTCCTTAACCCTCGAGCTGTCTCCTCCCATCCCCCCGCTCTCGGGCTCCTCCTCCTCCCTTTTTCCTTCCTTCTCCCCCCCACCCCCCATCAGTCTGAGGAAGGGTTTCGGCCCGCAACGTCGCCTATTTCCTTCGCTCCATAGATGCTGCTGCACCCGCTGAGTTTCTCCAGCATTTTTGTGTACCTGCTGCCTGACTGGCTGAGTTACTCCAGCACTTTGGGTTGTTTTTTTTAGTAAACCAGCATCTGCAGTTCCTTTTGTCTCTGCTACTACTACTTTAATAATAGATTTCGGCATCAATGTCAGCTAACTGGTCTGAGTATCCCCTTTTCTCTCACCCTTTGTTATTAAAAAGTAGGACTTTTTAATGAAATGTTAATTTCTGTTACTGGATAGCTTGGTTACATGTGCGAATAGTTTTTGAGCATTGGAGCCTTTGCTCTCAGTATATTGGGATATGTTGATATACAATTGTAATATGGCTGTCAAGTGGATTGAATCAAATTGAGTGAAGACTAGCTTCTGGGATGAATGCTGCCAGGTAGTGGGTCATCACGATATGATACGATCAAACTTTATTCATCTCCGGTGGGAAATTGGTCTGCCTACAGTCACAACACACAAGGTACACAAAAACTTGAAATTAAAAGTGAAAACATAAAGATAAAAGGAAAAAAATTGTTGGCTGGCTGCCGTGTGCACAGCGCCTTCAACGGAATAAATGAACAAACAAACAAACAAACACAGACGTATCCCCTGGGCAGAAGATTCTAAACTAGAGTGCCCCCTCACATCCCCACACACCGGGTCCCCCTTTGTTCTCCCACCGTCCCCCACGACGGGTCCCCATTGTTCTTCATGGCAGTCCCCCCAAGCCGGATCCCCATTGTCTACCCCTCCCCCCTCACGCTCATTGACCTTGAGGTCCCGCCGCCACTGAGGCTACCGCTGCTGCCAAGGCCCACGCTGCTGTCGAGGCCAAAGCTGCCACTGCCGAGGCCCCACTGCTGCCACCGAGTCTCCCGCTGCTGCCGAGGCACCCCCTGCCGAGTGTCTCCCATGGCACTACTGGCTAAAGCTGATTGCGGATGCTTCAGTTTTCTTGTGCTAAATTACAAAGAGTATCTAAGGTGACTTTCCAACCTATCATGACCTTTCTCTCTTGCTCTCTTCGCCACCCATCCCACCTGACATTTCCATCTTTGGTTTAAGCCAGCATTTGCAGTTCTGTCCTACACTTTTAAAATCTTGAATCTTGCTTTATCTCTAACTTATCAGTTCTGATGTTTGAATGGTGTACAAATAGGGACATAGCCTGATATCACACAGATATGTGTCCTCTCCATTGGATACGCCAAAATTTATAAATTGTATCAATTAAAAATAAATTGTACTGAGATGTTAGCAGATTGAAAACATATTTTCCCTGAACTTTATGTTCCAGCAATCCTGTTTGATTATATAATGGTTGACTGTATTTGGGTAATTCATGTGGCATTTGAACACAGCAACATACTTGTTACAGCTTTGTTTCTCCCGTAAATTATGTTCCTCACTGGAAGAAGAGAAATGCTATGGGAGATTCGAAATATGCAAGAGTGCTTTACTTGAGCTGGGAAAAGCTGTCTTGCCATGCATTGTTTACAGCTCACATTGAAAATGTATATACTGCATTGTTCAGCACCACCCCTCGTGGTAATTTATTTTAAAAAGTTAAGCTTCTCCATTGTTCATGAAGAATCTGCATGGAACAAGGAAGTGCATTTAATAGAACGTTGTTAACAACTATCATGGTCCCCAGTAGAATAAAATTGAATCTTTGCTGCTAACCTTAATACAATCGGACTCCAGTTAAATGCCTCTCCATTCATGTTGTCTATATTTTACAAATCACATTTTCAAGCCAAGAACTATCACTCCTGTTTTACTTTTAAAGGTTGTTTCTAATATCCAGTTATCAGCTAATAAACTGGTATTTGTTTACTTGTGCACCTTTCCGTAGTTCTGTAGTTATTGTCATTTAGCATTGCAACCACATTATTGTTTTGATATGCACCATTTCCCTGCACATTGATGGGAAACTTGGATCTGAAGTAACACCACTAAATACTACAAAAGGGCGCTTGGTGGGAACTCCATTTGCATTTGAATTTGCTATTTATGGTGATCAATAGATTCCTTTGTAAAATGATTCTATTGAAAAAGGGTGGTGAGAAAAGGCGTTGTTTGTAGAAGACACTGAAAGATTTCTTTGCTTGAACCCAGTAACAATTTCTCATGGAAACAGCGAGAGACTTGACCATGCATTAACATTTGTAATTTAAGAAATGTTGACATGTCAATTTATTCATAACAGGAGGGACAATGCAAGTAATAAAAATGAATATGCAGCTAGTTTTAAAGTCTCTGAAAGTATGTTTCGAAATGTTAATTGTTATTCCCGACATCTAATTTTTAAATTGCATTTCATAATGATTAATATCTTTACAAACCTTCCATATTCAACATAGACCACTGGAGAATCAAAACATTTACATTTTCATAACTTTTCCTCATAAATACAGAGAAAGGGAACACGATGAACATGGTGATACAACACGAAACAAGCTCTTTTTCCCCATCAAGTCAATGCTAACTATTATGTAGAGGAGAAATAAAGAACTGCAGATGCTGATTTACAAAAATAAAAGCAGCGTTTTGGAGTAACTCAGTTAGTCAGGCAGCATCTCCAGAGCACATGGACAGGTTATGTTTTGGGTCGGATTCCTTCTCCAGCATTTTATGTCTAACTATGAATTACACATTTATTCAAATTCTGCATTAAACTTTTATTCTCTGCATATTCCCTTCAACTCCCCAGATTTGACACATGTGAGGGCTATTTATAGTGGCCAATTATCAACTCACAAGTCTTTTGGGATGTGGGAGTAAAGTGGTGCACCCAAAAGAAACTAACAGAGACTAACCTCCAGATAATCAGCGCTGAAGGTCGGAAATTAATTTGGGTTGCTGGTGTTATGAGGCATTGTGCCACACAATTTGAATTATAGAACACTTTCAATTTTGTTCTCATAGTCAAAATAATTATAGAAACATGGGCAACTCTTAAATTATATTACCTTGCACTACCAAGTAGGTTGCAAATTAGCCCCCACCTTCTTTCCAATATGTTCTGCAATCCATTATATCCAATATTTGTCAATTATCATTACCTGTAGGGCTACACATTTTAAGCAGTGAATAGTTAACTACAGAGGCCAATACTGTTCTTTATAGAATTCCTGGACCTTATTGAATGCAGGCCATAGACTACAGAATCCCAATTATTTGGTTTGCTTCAGTTAACACAATACATAACTAGTGAAGATGAATTTCTGATAGTTGACCGAAATATTAATTTCCTGATATTGGCATACAATGTTAAGGGGAAATCATTAAGCTAATTCTTGCTGGAGGATCACTACTGCCAAATGTAATTTATGGTGCAAATGCTATTTTCAATTTTTCAATCTAAGTCTTCTTGCACAAGCCTTGTAGCAGTGCACACGTACTGCTTCATCATCTGATGAATCGCAAAAGATTACTGTGGAATTGTCATTGACAATGGCGGTTCTTGAATTTGTGATGCAGGGAGTGAGATTTCAGATGAGTTGACTGGCCCCGTAACAATAGGCATATTTAGTAGTAAACCTAATTCTAGCAATCAATGCCTTTTCCATTGAAGTCTTCTGACTAATTGTATCGGGGATATCTGGTGTCCCATCCTTAATGTCAATATAGTCAGTCACCTTAAATTTATTTCAAGGCTTATGTTTAAAGGCTACAATGAAATTTTGAACCGTTGTTAGAAACTCTAATTGAGGATTATTCATATTTTGGACTGGTTGACTCAAATTGAGCATTGTTAAGTAGGTTATTACTGAGTTAGGGCTTCTTAGAGTTATGTAAAAAGTTAATTAATCAGGTCCCTTTTATTTACTCTTTCACTCCTCCCTTCCTGTATCCCCAAACTCTTTCCTTTTCCCTTACATTTATCTGTATTTGCAATCCCTTCACCCATGGCAATTGTGAAATCAAACATCTGGTTATCAACATTAATTTTCCTTGTTCATTTCTATTTCTATCCGGGCAATCCACCTCGGCAATTTTTAAACAATTTTACTAGGTTATGAAAGATCTGCTTTAAGGAACATCTACAAGTTCTGAAGAAGGATCTCGACCCGAAACGTCGCCCATTCCTTCTCTCCAGAGATGCTGCGTCCCGCTGAGTCACTCCAGCTTTTTGTGTCTACAACAAATTCAGACATGGCTGGGAGTCATCCTAATGCACATTAGAATGTCACGGCAACAGTGGACATTTGGAAATCATTAAAATAAATTCAATTATTTAAATATGCAAGGGTATCGAAATTAAGAAGACCCAAAAAGGCATTCTGTTTATCCCAACGTAATTTAAAACCCCTGCGATCTATTCAGGAAGTCAATTGTATTCAAAGGTTCACATGTGGAATTCACATGAATATTCATTCTCTGCAAATCTTGAGTATTTTGCATAATGACATTGCTTCACAAAACACAATGTCATTGTTGATTTATTTTGATTACATTGCTATCATGAACTGTTAGTATGTCTGTTTAGTCTTGCATACGCTGGGGAATAATTTATATTTGAAAATGATAGTCTGGGCATTCGATGACAAAAAGATGTTTAGAATGGCAAATTTAAAGTTTGCTTCAAGTCACATGGTTACAGGGCCAAAAAATATTACATGGTTACAGGGCCAAAAAATAAATTAGGATTAATTTCTATATTGCATACATTTATAAAATAATGTAGGATTAATTTCTATATTGTATAACTTTATAAAACGATTAAATAAAAGTCGGCTGTTATGGCAGAAGGATTGTGAATCATTCTCCAGCACTTTGTGCCTGTCTTTAATCAGAAAAAGAAACTGCGTTGGATTTTGGAAAGAAGCGATCAGCATTAGAAATGCGTGTTGTGCAAGGGGAATTAAACAAGTGAATGTTTCAGAGGCGAGAGTCGGCTTTGAAAGTGGCAGTAGACAGGTGGGAGGCTCAGCTGATGGGAATAAAGGTCAAGGGCGCTGCGGAGCGGGCTGCCATTCATTGAGCGAGGCAGCTGAGTGCTGGAGCGACGCGGCTCCCAGGCCGCCTGCAAGCGAGGGTGGGTGAGTCAGTCAGTCAACGCTCCGCCTGGTTGGCCGCCGCCTAGCGTATGAGCTGGGTTGCTCGGAGCCGGCGGCCAATTGCGGCCGAGAGCTGCCTGGTTGTGATGGTTTGGATTTAAAGAGCTGGGAGCCGGCGGTGAGGTGACAAACACCGGTGGTGGTGGTAGTGGGCGGCGACCAGCGAAGAGTGGTCAAAGGGACAAGCGGTGAGTAACGGTGGCTGCCTCCCTCAACCACCCACAGGCTCTAGGACCGGGCACCGGGGCCCGGCCCGCTCATATCTCCAGTCTCTTTCCCCCTCTGTCTGAACAAGGGTCTCCACCCACAAACGTCACCCATTCCTTCTCTCCAGTGATGCTACTCGTCCCGCCGAGATACTCCAGTGTGTTATCCATCTTCAGTGTAAACCAGCAGCTTCCTGCACCCCGGTAGTGGCTGCGGCCGCCGTACAGGCCCATGCCTTGGGGGAGGTTGGCGTCACCCTGTCGCCCCCACCCTCCCCCGCCCCTGTGCCCCACCCGCTGCCTCTGTGTGTGTGTGTGTGTGTGTGGTGCGGATGAAGCACCATGTTATGGGCACCGAGTGACCGAACATCGACTGCTGCCGTTCAACTGAATCTGTGGACAGGCGCGGTTTCCGGCCCAGTCAATCCCTGGTTTCCCTACAAACCAATTCCCGAATTCCCTGACTCCACGTCCTAGGAATTTGCCACGTGTCTGTTCTTATTCGGAACTTCTCCCTAACTTTTGTGTTGAATCAATTCTCGTTTGAATTCGCAAATCATTTCGTTGAAGTTTTTTTTGTAGTAATGTAAGATATTTGGATCAGTAGTTCTGTTTAATTGATGCTTTGCTTCCTTCTGTGAAATACATAACCCCCTCTGGTCTCTTTTTGGACGGATAGTCCAATACAACGTGAAATAGTCGAATTGGCTGTAGTGAGCATCCGCACCTCTGCAGATACTGAGGATCTTGTGGTTAGTCTGCTGCCCGTTACAATGCTGCCTAATAGAATGGAAGTAGTCATTAATTACGTGGTTGACTTGCAAGTTAATTAAGACACAATGTGGCCATTCACAGCTGTGTATGGTTTAGTGACAGTTATGCATATCTAAATCCACGAATTGTTTACTAACAGATCTAATCTCTTTTTTTATATTAGATCTTAGCTCTATTCAGATGTAATTAGATGTTTCTAACTAATTAACAACCAACTATTCCCTTCTCTACCCCTTTGAGACATGGCCACTGGAAATAAATGATTTCTGCGGAATGTTGCTTTTTCAGTTTTATTTTCCTTAAAGTTGCATGTGAGCACAAAATATCTATAAATACCCACATAGACTGCACTTGAGTAACTCAGCGGGCCAGGCAGCATCTCTGGAGAGAAGGAATGGGTGACGTTTCGCGTCGAGACCCTTCTTCCGATACCGACCTATTCGGTTGGAGGGATGCGCCAGGCTATATTGTCTGTGCTGTGATGGTTATACTTTTTAAAGAATTGTGTGAATTTCGTTTAGTTGTGCTTTATGGAAACAATATTAATGCTACTTGTGGAAAGTGTTTTAATTTTTACTTTAAACTTGCCATAAAATTGAACCAATATAAAAATGAACAGAAATTAAATACTTTGAATGCATGATAACTGACCCTCAAATCTAGATAATGTCTTTAAGTCCAGAGATGGAGGGACATTATGTGTGATTTGCTAAAACTATATTTAGTTTTATTAGGACTGAATTTGAGAGAACTGCTTTGTAAAGTTGGTGAGTGGGATCAATGAATGATATTTGGTGAGTGAGAGGGGGAAGATTGGAAGAGAGACTAAAGGGAAGTGTGTATGTACTTATCAAGTTGTTTGATTTGTCAAGTAAGCAAAATTCTCTACATCCAAGATGATTTTTAAGACCCTTTTGAAGTTCTTGGATTCCAGCATGGAAAGAGGTGTGTGACAAAGAATGAGTTAGTTTAAAGTTATGCATTTCATTTTTTTTAATTGGTTCGCTTATTAATTGTCCATAAATGCTCCAACCCCATTATTTTCACTGATGTTGTTTTATTTGTCCTTTACCCTGCGTAATGTACTGGGTACAGTAGATGACCAAACTAATGGAATTGATATATTGTCATTTTGATTAGGCCTTTGGAACAAGCCCCACATGATGTTAGTGTGCAAAATTAATGCGCATTAGATTAAGGGCATACTAATGAAATCTGGCAGTCATGAAACTGCATAGGAATAAATGTTTTTTGCAAGTAATGGCCTATGGGTTACTATGGGCTAAAGAACAGTGCTTGTGCTGCAACCAATTTGGTTTGGAGAGGGAACCAAATACAAGTTTAATTCAAAATTGGGCAGGGTTATGTGGCGAATATAAAGATGTTTAAAAAATCAATTAGACAAGTTGAGTGAGTGGGTAGATGCAGTACAATATAGATACCTAGGAAGTCATCCCATTTGGCAGGAATGCAGAAGAGTATTAAATAATGATTGGGAAATGTTGATGTATAGAATCTGGATGTCCTTGTACACCAGTCATCGAAAGCAAACATGCTGGTGCAGCAAGTAGTTATGAAGGTAAGCAATGTGCTGGTCTTCATTACAGAAGCAAATATGTTTATGACAAATATTCAGAGCCATTGTGAAGCTACATAGAATGTATTGGCTGCAGTTTTTTTATCTCCTTGACTAAGATCAGCCATGCTGTGTGTAATGTCCACCACACTGATTTCATGTGATGGCAGGACCATTGTATGAGGAAAGTTGAGGTGGACAAGACCTGTAATAACTGGTGTTTGGAAGAATGAGAAAAAAATGTCATTGTAATGTGCAACATTATAATTGTTTGATAGGTGCATGTTCTTACAGAGGGATGGAGGCCAATTGATTAAATCTATTTAAGTAGATGGCTGAATGCAACAGGATTTGGATGCAATTGATTTGGAAGAATGGGAATATGGTGCTGAGATAGTCAGCTATGATTATATTGTATTGGAGGGTAGGCCAAAAGCCCACTATATTATCAGGATTTCCTTGCCTTGATTTTGCAATTCTCAGTTTGTTTTTCACATTAGATCTATTCCCTTGAGCACTCTTGCTTTCATGTCGACTATTTTGGGTATTTTGATTCCAGGTGCACTAGCTAATGATTTTCTGATCTCTGCTAACTTATGTTATATCTACATTTTGGCCGTGATTGGTGGATCTGAGATTTTCTTCCTCCAATTCCCTCATTGAATTTTCCAGGGCTTAAGGCCATTTGGCAACCACGCTGACCTGTTGCCAAATGGCCTGTAGCATCCAATGTAGTTCATAACGCCCATCGTGCCCTTTTCCAGTTCTGAGATTGCATGGTTTCACTCTATTGCAGCCAATGTATCTCCAACCAATTACATATGTTCCTGGAAATATAACTAGGTTTTAACATTGTATCCATGCAATTTTCCATAGGAAATATGGGTTCAGATGATATTGAGCTTTATTTTGTAACAAATTATATACAGTACATGAAATGGCTAAGGAGCAAACATTCTTTCTGCTGAAGTTGTTTGTCTATTCCCTTTTCAGTAACTATATCCTTTCCTATCCACTTCCTGCTGCACTAAACTATGGTAACTTGATAGACTTGGATCTAGACCTGTGACTGTTAATTCCATTCATTAATTTGTTCAATTATACTTGCATAATATCACATCCCACAAAATTCCTCCCCATGGTGTTGTTATTTCTCACTTAATTTATTTTCCTCCACAATTATTCTTGCTACTTGAATTCATGAATTCTAATTTGTTCAAACTTGATAAACAAATGACTTGTGCTCAATTTACCAGTTGCTATAGTTTGCTTTTGTTTAATGTCTTACATTGAGTAGATCCTCGTGTGAGAAAGAGTACAAACTTGTAAGTTCTTTGGATTTGTTGTTTTGCATGAAATATTTACTGAATTCTAACAAACCCAATTACCTTTTTGATTTTTAGGTAGCAAATTTGAAATAGTCGCAATGGATGATTTAGAAAGATGTAATTTCAATTCGGTTGATGAAGAAATAAGTTATTGGAAAGAGCTTGCTCTGAAATACCAACATTGGTAAGAAAAAGTCCATTTATGGCCTCCGAGAATGCTGTTATTGTAAGATGTGACCCATGGTAGCACTTTAAAAAAAAATATATATATATATATTAATGCAATAAATTTAGTCTAGTCATTTTACAAAAAGCCAATAAGGTCTGCAGATATTCTTATTTGTCGATTGACATAATTTCAACATATTTCTCACAGTTAATATAGATATAGATATATATACACATTCATTTATACAATAAAGTGTGTGTTGACACAGTTGTATAAGAACGTATGGAATTTGAAAATTTACAATAAATGTTAGGCTGTTTGGCTGGTAATTATAATCTGTGTGGTGCTGGCTTGAAGGGCCAAATGGCTGCCTCCTGCACCTATTTTCTATTAACCCACAACTTACTCTGTTCATTTAAAAAAAATCTAAAGCTATTTTAGTCGTAATGGAGTAATGCATGTAATAGGAAGTTGCACCTTCTGATCAGTCACCAAAGAAAATATTTGGAGATGACATTACTGGATTTATTGCTGATGCTGGCCTTAAATTTGTATCTGAGTGGAAACAAAGAATAATATTAAAAGGAAATCTATGGCTTTTCCTAATTTGTCAACTTTATTAGTGCACAGAATTCTCGGGATGAACTAATTGAGTTCCAGGAAGGAAGTCGAGAACTAGAAGCAGAATTGGAAATTCAACTTGAGCATGCTGAAAATAGAAATCGTGAATTGCTGTCCGACAACAATCGTCTCCGTATGGAGCTTGAGTTGTTTAAGGTATTTTGGTGGGAAACTCCTTTGTAAATGTAACAGCCATGTATTTTTTAATAGAATGATCCTAATTACTTGTAAATGAAGCTCTTGGGGTGGGGTTATTATCAGAGGTGATATTTAAAATAAAACTTGGCCTGTTCTTGGCAATGACTAAATCACTGTTCCAAAGCTTCTTCTGGAACTCTTATTGCAAGTACTGCATAGCGATTTATCATGATTGCATCATGGTAAGCTGATGTAGTCTGATCATTTGCAAAATGCAGATACTTCTGACAGATGCTGTTTGACCAGACCTTGATCTGTTTATAACAACTACTTGGGAGAGCTGCCTTGCAGTGCTTGCAGCACCAGAGACCCGAGTTTGATCCCAACTGCGGGTGCTGTCTATATGGAGTTTGTATATTCTCCCTGTGACCGCGAGGGTTTTCTCTGATATCTTTAGTTTCCTCCCACACTCCAAAGACGTATAGGTTTGTAGGTTAATTGGCTTGTTGTAAATGTAAATTGTCCCTAGTGTGTGTAGGATAGTGTAAGTGTACGGGGGATTGCTGGTCGGTGCGGACTTGGTGGGCCGAAGGATCTGTTTCAGTGCTAGATCTCTAAACTAAACTAAAATAAAATATATTTTTTCCTGAATTTAGAGATATTGGTGCATGCTGCCAGCATCCTACTTTGTATTAATTTGGGGAATAATTGCTAATTCAGTGAATTATATCTATTAGCAGAGAAAACTCACTCGTGATGCTTAATGAGTATGATTTTCCACATTAATCATCCTTAAGCTCTCTCTGTATAATGTGTGGACTAGAGCAAGATGTATTACCCTGAGAAACACATTAATGTTGGTTGATTTTGGGTTTCAAGGGACATAATCAATACAAGCAGGCTGTCTATTCGTTGTTGGCATAAAACTCTGTCTATGGTGGCTCTTTTTATCATGGTGCTAAGTTGGCACACGATCAGGTCATTACTGGTGGCAAGAGATTTGTTCCTTAAATGAATCTAATCATAGTTTGACACTGCAAATGGGTTTTAGATGCATTCACTAAGATGGGTTTTCAATGGGTTGGTAGTATTAAAAGATTTGAAACTAAATGTTTCTTTATCTGATACGATTCTGTCTGGGTACACATTTTAACATTTGACATACTTTTTAGCATTTGTTTGAAGCTTAAAATATGCAATTCACTTTAATCTGCATGTTTTCAATTTCCTGTAGGAAAATACTTTAAGATTTTTAAAATCTGTCTCTTCTATTAAAGTTGCTAACTTTTGGGTTTCCAGTTAAGACATATTTTTAGAGCAAACCGTATAGGCATTTGTTACTGAAAACTTTGGAAAAGACTGGTTGGAAAAAAAAGAATTGATTGCTAAAACAATCAAAACAAAAGATGAAGCATACAAATTAGCCAGAAAAGGCAGCCTACCAGAGGACTGCGAGAAATTCAGTCCAGCAGAGGACAAAGGGCTTAATTAGGAAAGGGAAAATAGATTATGAAAGAAAACTGGCAGGGAACATAAAAACTGACTGCAAACGTTTTTATAGCTATGTGAAGCGAAAAAGATTAGTTAAAACAAATGTAGGTCCCTTGCAGTCAGAAACAGGTGAATTGATCAAGGGGAACAAGGACATGGCAGACCAATTGAATAACTACTTTGGTTCTGTCATAAATAATCTGCCAGAAATAGCAGTGGACCAGGGGTCAAATGAGATGGAGGAACTGAGTGAAATCCAGGTTAATCGGGAAGTGGTGTTAGGTAAATTAAATGGATTAAAGGCCGATAAATCACCAGGTCCAGATAGGCTGCATCCCAGAATACTTAAGGAAGTAGCCCCAGAAATAGTGGATGCATTAGTGATAATTTTTCAAAACTCGATAGATTCTGGAGTTGCTGAGGATTGGAGGGTAGCTAATGTAACACCACTTTTTAAAAAGGGAGGGAGAGATAAAACGGGGAATTACGGACCAGTAAGTCTAACATCGGTAGTGGGGAAAATGCTGGAGTCTGTTATTAAAGATGGGATAGCAGCACATTTGGAGAGTGGTGAAATCATTGGACAAAGTCAGCATGGATTTATGAAAGGTAAATCATGTCTGACGAATCTTATAGAATTTTTCGAGGGTGTAACTAGTAGAGTGGATAAGGGAGAGCCAGTGGATGTGTTGTATCTGGACTTTCAGAAGGCTTTCCACATGGTCCCACATAAGAGATTAGTATGCAAACTTGAAGCACACGGAATTGGGGGTTCGGTATTGATGTGGATAGAGAACTGGCTGGCAGACAGGACGCAAAGAGTAGGAGTAAACGGGTCCTTTTCACAATGGCAGGCAGTGACTAGTGGGGTACCGCAAGGTTCAGTACTGGGACCCCAGCTATTTACAATATATTATTGATTTAGACGAGGGAATTGAATGCAACATCTCCAAGTTTGTGGATGACACAAAGCTGGGGGGCAGTGTTAGCTGTGAGGAGGATGCTAGGAGGCTGCAAGGTGACTTGAATAGGTTGGATGAGTGGGCAGATGCATGGCAGATGCAGTATAATGTGGATAAATGTGAGGTTATCCACTTTGGTGGCAAGAACAGGAAAGTGGACTATTATCTGAATGGTGGCCGATTAGGAAAAGGGGAAATGCAACAAGTCCTGGGTGTCATGGTACACCAATCATTGAGTCATTGAAAGTAGGCATGCAGGTGCAGCAGGCAGTGAAGAAAGTGCATGGTATGGTAGCATTCATAGCAAAAGGATTTGAGTATAGGAGCAGGGAGGTTCTACTGCAGTTGTACAGGGCCTTGGTGAGACCGCACCTGGTGTATTGTGTACAGTTTTGGTCTCCTAATCTGAGGAAAAACATTCTTGCCATGGAGAGAATGCAGAGAAGGTTCACCAGACTGTTTCCTGGAATGGCAGGACTTTCATATGAAGAAAGACTGGATAGACTCGGCTTGTACTCGCTAGAATTTAGAAGATTGAGGGGGGATCTTATAGAAACTTACAAAATTCTTAAGGGGTTGGACAGGCTAGATGCAGGAAGATTGTTCTCGATGTTGGTGAAGTCCAGAATAAGGGGTCACAGTTTAAGAATAAGGGGGAAGTCTTTTAGGACCGAGATGAGAAAAACATTAGATGTGGCCCTTGTGTGTCGGCACAAATGATGGGAGTTGTTACCAACTAAAGTAATGTGACAAATGTCAGATCAACTCTCCTGAGAGCAAATGCCCACAAAGCACCTGACCTGGGAGGTCCCCTGTCTTGTGCTTGGAAACTGGGCGGACTAGTTGGCAGCAGGTTTTCAAGAAATCTTTCACTCTCCCTGTTCCATTCCACTACTATCAATCCCATGCCAGAGAAAGCAAGGTTAACTTGTGGAGTACCACACAGTGGCTCCAACCTCCTTCATCGTGAAATGCTTCAAGGTATTGGTAATGGCGTACATCAACTCCAACCCCCAGATGAACTTGATCCTTTGCAATTTACCAATAAGTGTAACAGGTCCACAGCAGGTGCCATTTTCCTGGCCCTACACTCAACAAGGAGACCCATGTCAAACCCCTATTCCTTGACTAGAGCTCCGCCTTCAACATCATTATCCCAACTGAACTCTTGGACCTAGGGCACGACGCTCCCTTCGATAACGGGATAATTGACTTCCTGACCAATGCAATGCAATCAGTAAGGATTGGCGACAATACATTCTTTGTGACAATTCTCAACACTGGCACCCTGCAAGAATGAATTCCCAGCCCATTATAATACACTTGTACACTTGACTTGCTGCCAAATTGTGATCTAACTCCTTTTGCTAATGACACAACCATAGTAGGTCAGATCTGGAATAATGAGATGGAATACAGGAAGTGGATTAACCTTAGTAGGGTGGTGTCAAGACAACTCCCTTAGTGTCAGCAAAAGACAGGAATTGTGTCATTGATTTCAGAAATTGGGGTGGAATACTTGCCCCAACCTGTATCAATGGTGCTAAAGTTGAGATGGTTGCGAGTTTCAAGTTCTTCAGCATAAATATCACCAACAGTTTATTGTGGTACAATCACATTGCTGCCACAGCAAAGAAAGCATACCAAAGCCTTTACTTCCTCAAAAAAACAAAGGAAATTCAGCATGTCTCAAATGATTCTCACTAAATTCTATGGAAGTACAGTGGAAAACATCTTAAGTGCAGCACGGCTTGTGTGGCAACTGCTCTGCAAGAGACGGCAATAAATTGTGGAGAAGTGAACAAATCTCTCAAGCATTCCTTCAGATACGTCCTTGTATCCTATTTTCTTTCTACCTACCAAAATGCAGTACTCGCATTTTTCGAAATTGTTCTATTTCACGAACCTGCCCTTTGCAATCTGTCCATCTGTTCCCATTGTTCATCATGCCTCAAAGCTCTGTTATAGTCAGAGTGAAACAGTGTGGAAACAGGCCCTTCGGCCCGACTTGTCCACACCGGCCAACATGTTCCAGCTACACTAGTCTCACCTGCTGTGTTTGGTCCATATCTCTCCAAACTTGTCCTGTCCATGTACCTGTCCAAATGTTTCTTAAATATTGGGGTAGTCCCAGCCTCAACTACCTCCTCTGGCAGCTCGTTCGATACACCCACCGCTCTTTGTGTGAAAAAGTTACCCCTCGGATTCCTATTAAATCGTTTCCCCTTCACCTTAAGCCCATGTCCTGTGGTCCTCAATTCCCCCACTATGGGCAAGAGACTCTGTGCATCTACCCGATCTATTCCTCCCATGATTTTATACACCTCTATAAGGTCACCCCTCATCCTCCTGCGCACCAAGGCTTAGAGACCCAGTCAACTGAACCTCTCCCTTTAGCTCAGACACTCTAATCCTGGCAACATCCTCGTAAATCTTCTCTGAACCCTTTCAAGCTTGACAATATCTTCCTATAACATGGTTCCCAGAACTGAACACAATACTCTAACTACAACATGACCTCCCAACTTCTGTACTCAATACTGATCAAGGCCAATGTGCCAAAAGCCTTTTTAACCACCTTATCTACATGCGACTCGACCTTCAAGGAACCATGCACCTACACACCTAGACCCCTCTGCTCTACAACACTTCCCAGAGGCCTACCCAGGGCTCTCGCTTAACTTTTTTCCCCCTGTTGCCACCGGGGCAGCTTTTTAGGTCGCCAAATGACAGTTTAGGTGGTCATTTAAGACTGCTTGCATGAAGCGTGCGATTATGTGCGCGGACGAAGTGCGTAGTTACCAGTCCGAATTATGCTCAATGAGGCATTCACATATTATTTCTGCTTCAAATAAAGTCACAAACTAAACATTCACCAATCAAGACATGATATATCCCACAATGACATGCAGCAAAATTATAAGACGGTATCTCAACTCTTTACACATTGCAATTAATGCAATTTCTAGTAGTTCTTTCCACTTCCAAACAAAAATGTGCTTGGATTATTCAGCATATGATCAACCTGTGTCAATGCATCCCGGGCCATGGTAACATATATGCGTACGTATAGTTGTGACTGTTGCTCATTAAATAACTACAGTACTGATACTCCATATTAATAATAATAATACATTTTATTTATGGGCACCTTTCAAGAGTCTCAAGGACACCGTACAAAAATTTAGCAGGTAGAGGAAAAACATGTAAGGGGAATGAAATAAATAGTAGAGACATGAGAGTCAAGTCAAGAGTCAATTTAGTTGTCATTTGGACCCCTGGAGGTCCAAAGGAAATGCCATTTCTGCAGCCATACATTACACACAAATAGACCCCAGACACAACATAATTACATTTTACATAAACATCCATCACATAGCTGTGATGGAAGGCCAAAAAAACTTATCTCTCCACTGCACTCTTCCCCCCCCCCCCCGATGTCAAAGTCAAAGCCCCCGGCTGGCGATGGCGATTGTCCCGCGGCCATTGAAGCCACGCCGGGTGGTGCGAGGTCGCACACCGGGTCTTGGTGTTAAAGACCCCGGTGTGCGCTCGCAAAGTTCCGCGGCCATTCCAGCCGCGCGGGGCAGTGGTGTCAGGCCCCGCTCCAGGAGCTCTTCAACCCCGCAACACGGGCGGGAGAAGTCGCCGTTGCAGGAGCCCCGAAAAGCGGTCTCCCTCCAGGGATCCGCGGGCTCCCGGTGCCGCCGTCCGCAGACCCGCAGTAGCAGCCTCCGCATCAGCAGCAGCAGCAGCATCGGCAGCAGCAGCAGCAGCAGCAGCGGCAGCAGCAGCAGCAGCGCTCCTCCACCGCTCCACCCGCTCCGGTCTCGGCCAGCTCCGCGACGGCAACGGTGAGTCGGCACCAGAGTCCCCGGCTTCTTCCCGTTGGAGGCCGCTCCTCGTTGCGGCCTCAACGACACCTGAGACCCGACGAGAAAAGGTCGGGTCTCCAGTGCAGGGAGAGATTCAAAAGTTTTCCCCCCCCCCCCTCCCACCCCACCCCCCCCCCCCCCACACACACACCCCAACATAAAATAACAAAAACTACATAAAAACACAGACAAAAAATAATAAAAACGCGGACAGGCTGCAGAGGCCGCTGCTGGCCAGAGCCGCGCCGCCTACCGGAGTTATGTGATTTACTAGTACACAAAGTAAAGACAGAATTCAATTCAAAACACAATACGAGGCAATTAATGCACAGATGAAAAGGGAGGGGGACGTGGGGCTAAGGATAGGCAGAGGTGAAGAGATGGGTCTTGAGGCAGGACTGGAAGATGGCGAGGGACACGGAATTGCGGATCAGTTGGGGGAGGGAATTCCAGAGCCTGGGAGCTGCCCTGGAGAAGGCTCTGTCCCCAAAACTGCGGAGGTTGGACTTGTGGATGGAGAGGAGACCGGCTGATGTGGATCTGAGGGACCGTGGGGGGGGGGGGAGAGGAGGTCAGTGAGATATGGGGGGGCCAGATGGTGGAGGGCTTTGTAGATGAGGATAAGGATTTTGTAGGTGATCCGGTGGGAGATGGGAAGCCAGTGAAGTTGTTTGAGGACTGGAGTGATGTGATGCCAGGATTTGGTGTGGGTGATGAGTCGGGCGGCTGCGTTCTGGACCAGTTGGAGTCGGGTTGATGTAGGTGGAGCTGATGCCAAGGAGAAGTGAGTTGCAATAGTCCAGTCGGGAGGAGATGAAGGCATGGATGAGTCTTTCAGCAGCGGGAGGTGTGAGAGAGGGTCTGAGTTTGGCGATGTTGCGGAGATGAAAGAGGGAGGTTTTAATGACATGGCGGATGTGAGGCTCAAGGGAGAGGGTGGAATCAAAGATCACGCCAAGGTTGCGGGCCTGGGGAGATGGGGAGACGGGGAGACAGTGGTGCCGTCGTTGGTGAGAGTGGGGTTATTGATTTTGCTGAGTGTGGCTTTGGAGCCTATGTGGAGGAATTCTGTCTTATCGCTGTTGAGTTTGAGGAAGTTGTGTTGCATTCAGGTTTTTATAGCTGACAAACAGGAGTTTGTCATTGTCATTTGTCATATTAAGAGCATTGATTTGCCGTTAAAATGAATTCTGTAATAACGTGTCAATGGTAGCAGTGACAATCGAACACTGCGGTTTTAATGTTTCACGTGTTCGCAATATAATTAATCCATCTTTATAGATTAAAACAAATATTAACATTGGGAATTAAAACACATTTGATTGCATTCCGTTATCAAACATAGTCAATGTTCGCTCTGAAGATAATAGGGTCAGAGAGGGGGGTGTGTGTGAAAGTGCGGGATGAATAGATGGTGAGGGGGGGGGGGGGGGGGGAGGTTAGAAGGCAATCAGTGCAGAATGGATGGATTGAGGCAGGTGAATTAGTACGTGTTGGTTGGAGTAAGTAAAATTGTGATGGGAGAGCACGGGGGATGTCAGTGGTGTTGAATGGGGGGGGGTTCAGTACGGGATGGATGGGGGTAGGAGAAACTCAGCGGGCGAGGCAGCATCTATGGAGAAGAGGGATCGGAACTGGAGCAAAGGAAATGGGCAACGTTTCGGGTCGAGACCCTTCAGACTGTTTCCCCCCCCCCATTCTTCTTGAATGGGAGGATCAGTACAGGATGGATGGGAGGGGAGATCAGCGCGGGATGAATTGGGGGGGGGGGGGGGGGGGATCGGTAGTCAGTACAGTGTGGATCGGAGGGTCTGTGCAGGATGGATGGGTGATCACTGCAGGATGAATGAGGGGAAGGTGCAGGGTAAATGTCAGTATGGGATGAATGCGTGGATTAGTACAGGGTGAATTGGGGAACCAGTGTAGGATGGATGGGGGGGGGGATGGCAGGAGAATCAATGCAAGGTGGATAGGGTGATCAGCGCAGGATGAATAGATTGGGAGGGAGATGGGGAGGGGTGCACAGGGGATGTCAGTGAGGACTGAATAGAGGCGAGAATGGGGATCAGTGCAGGATGGAGAGGAGGAGGTCCCAGGATATGGGGGGGGGGGGGGTGGAGGGGGCGTACGAGAGAGAGAGAGAGAGAGAGAGGGGGGCGAGGGGGGCCAAGGTGTGGAGGAAGGAAAGGCAGCGCTCCTCAGACAACATCGCCCCGCTGCCTTGGCCATTGGGAACTCCTCGCCACCGCCTCCCTCCTCCGCCAGCCAACAGCAAGGTGCAGGGCCGAGCAGTGCAGCTCAAAGATCCTATAGCTATAGGATCTATGGTGCAGCTGCTTCAGAAGTGTGGGAGTGAATGACGGGCCCCGCACACCAGCCGCGACAGCGGCTCCATCTCCTCCTCCTCCCTGTTAGCAGCAGCTGCTTGCAAACCCGCTAACGGTGATAACCGCTTTAAACAAAAACCCGCACGCCGAGGTCTCCTCTCTCCCTCTTCCCAGTCTTGGTGTGTGGGAGGGTTTTTTTTTTGAAGCACCGTTGGAGGGTTTGCAAGCAGCGGCCCTTATCAGGGCGGGGGGAGGGAGGACGAGGAGATGGAGCTGCTGCTGCCGCTGTTCGGGGCCCGTCAATCGCTGCATCCCTTCGTCACCCCGCACCTAGTATCTTTCCCACGCATTACAGCCGTCACCGCCGACACAAAACGTTGCGTTCCTTTTCTCCAGAGACGCTGCCTGACCCGCGGAGTTACTCCAGTTTTTATATCTATCTTCGGTACAAACCAGTATCTGGTTGCCAAGCCGGGCAAAATGACTCGGTGTTTAGGTTGCCCGGCGGCGCTTTGAGTGGTCAGTGGCACCCGGGCAACCGTTAATTTAGAGCCCTGCTACCATTCACGGTGTAGACGTCCTAAAATGAAACACCTCAATTCTCTGTTTTTAATTCCATCAAGCGTTCCTCCGCCCACCTGGCCAATTGATCAAGATCCTGCTGCAATTTTTCACAACCATCTTCATTATCTGCAAACCCACCCATTTTTGTATCCTCAGTAAACTTGCTAATCTTGCCCTGTATGTGCTCATCCAAATCATTAATGGAGACAACAAACAGTAACGGGCACAGCACCGAACCCTGATGCACACCACGACTCGCAGGCCTCCAGTCCAAGAAGTAACTTTCCACCATCACCCTCTGCTTCCTTCCATGAAGCCAATTTGTTATCCATTCAGCTATCTCTCCTTGGATCCCATGCAATCTAACCTTCCAGAGCAGCTTACCATGTGGAACCTTGTTGAATGCCTCACTGAAATCCATGTATACAACATCTATAGCTCTGGCCTCACTGACCTTTTTGGTCACATCTTCAAATAAAACTCAGATTTGTGAGACATGACCTCTCACGTACAAAACCATGCTGACTATTCGTTATCAACCCTTGCCCATCCAAATGCCTGTATAACCTATCCCTCAGAATACTCTAGTAACTTTCCAACAATAGATGTTAAGCTCACTGGCATATAGTTCCCAGAACTTTCTCTGCATGCTGTCTTGAATAGAGGCACAACATTTACCATCCTCCAGTCTTCCAGCATTTCTCCTGTATTTAAGGACGACTCGTAATTTTATCTGCAAATTAGTATATTGTATGTGGCACACACTGGGCATATGTGCAAAAATGACCATGTGCATAGAGAGAGACCCCTCCAATCGAATAAATAAATAAATTGCGACTATTTCATACTAAATTAGCAAATGGTCTATCTCTGGTGCACAACTTCCGTCAGCTTGAATATTGGTGACAAGCCTATTATGCCATTTTAGAACAAAGAAATAACACATTTTCACTACTTCAAAAAGATTAATCAATTTGGGGACTAATTACCATTAGTAAATCCATGCTGGTTTTCTCTGATCGATTGATTCATGTACTACAGGTGCACAACCTTTTATCCGAAGTTCCAAATAACGAAAAGCTCTGAATAGCGGACATTTTTTCGGTCCTTGAAAAAAGGTCCTTGAAGACGTTCACCGAGGGCGGCCCGCAGAGGTGACTGCGGAACCTCCGGTCGGTCCTCGAAGAAAGGGGAACTAAATCCCCATTCATAAAAGAGAAGGTGAGGGTATATTGCGCAGGAGGGTTAATAATTGACAATCTGCTGCTGCCTGCCCGCTGAGTTAAAAATGTTCCCATGGTAGACACGATACACAGTGTATCGTGAGTCTTGCGTGGGAACTTTTTAACTCAGCGGGCAGGCAGCAGCAGATTGTCGCTCCCTTCAGTTTCACCCCACCTACACGCCTCTGCTTCCCGGCCACGTGTGTGACCCCTTCCCTCCCCTCTCCAGCTCCCCGCCCATTGCACCGGCGCGGGGGCTTTGCACTGTCTTCACGTCGGAGCCAGTGCCAGTCACCGGAGACGTCTGGACCAACGGTACACCGGCCCCCAGGCCCACTGCAAGCACGGAGATCCCAGAGACCCACAGCCAGCAGCAGCCCAGCCCCGCTCCAACTACAGAGGAACACGCTCCCCGTAGGGACAGAAGCTGATGGTGTGCAAAGTACGTCTTGGTCTTGGGGTTGCGGATGAGGGGGCGCAGCTCGGGCTGTGACGTCTCCGGCCACCCCCTATACAGGAGCTGAGACTGGGAACTGTGGAGTTGTTTGCAGTTGCAGAGGGAGGGGGCAAGGGCGGTACAGTTCCCAGTCTCAGCTCCATTCTAGGGGGTGACCGGAGACGTCAGGACCAACGGGACACCGACTGCAAGCACGGAGATCCCAGAGACTCACAGCCAGCAGCAACTCTAGCCCAGCCCCGCTCCAACTCCAGAGGAACCCGGGTTGCGGATGAGGGGGCGCAGCTCGAGTTGTGGGCGAACTGCCACTTGTCGCTGTAGCGGCGCATCGGGGAGCGGGTTCCTGTTGGTCCTGACGTCTCCGGCCATCCCCCTGGACAGGAGCTGAGAGACGTCAGGACCACCAGAAGCCGCTCCCCGATGCGCCGCTACAGCGACAAGTGGCAGTTCGCCCACAGCCCGAGCTGCGCCCCCTCATCGGGACACCCACCCCCAGGCCCACTGCAAGCACGGAGATCCCAGAGACTCACAGCCAGCAACAACTCTAGCCCAGCCCCGCTCCAACTCCAGAGGAACCCGGGTTGCGGATGAGGGGCCGCAGCTCTGGCTGTGGGCGAACTGCCACTTGTCGCCGTAGCGGCCCATCGGGGAGCGGATTCCTCCGGAGTTGGAGGGACAGGGAGACACAGCGGCTTTTGAGAATGGTGGGCAATCACTTCCAAAGTTCTGCCCACACAGTCAGTACACCTCTCCTACACTTGTCTCTCGCACTAAGATCATCTCGCAGAGAATGATCCCAGCCTAACCCTCCCTATTCTCTCCTATTCTGCAAGAAAAAAACTACATTGAAGACTCAAACTCGCGATTGAGTAACTGCCGGGATCGAGGCGCAAACTCGCGACCTTGCGGATATGAGCCGAGCACTCTACCACTACGCTAAAAATCTTCCATTCCGAAAGCCGAAAAATTCTGAATTACGAAAAGTGTCTGGTCCCAAGGCTTTCGGATAAAAGGTTGTGCACCTGTACTTCTGTTGTTGACTTTTGTTTGCAGAACCACTTCCATTAAGGGCTAAACTGACTAGTCAGTGGTTGCTGGATTGATTCCGACATATTTTTTATTGAAGGATGCAACGAGTGCAATTTATGATATAGGGCTTCATCCATGAATCTTTAATGCATGCAGAAATGCATATGGAATTTACATTATAGCCAATGCCTCTGCTTTCTTCTTTCAGCAGCTTAGGATGTATTCCATCTGGGATACTTGCAAGTGCATCTAGTTCATCTCGTACCTCCCTTTTTGTTATTTTAGCACATCCAGCATTTTAACTACATCCTTTCAAAGTTTAGTTAATTCCTCAGAATTGAAAATGAGGTCAGATTCCCATGGCAAGTGAATGGCCAGTGCTGCAGGTGTTTCTTGTTGAATTTGTCTAATGGTAAATGCATTAAAAAAAATTTAAATCCAATAGATGTCATTTAATGGCAGATATTGCCATCTATTACAAGAGCAATTTGAATATGTTTTTCAATTTTCTATTCCTCCTATTTTCCAACAAACAAAATATGGCTCGGTGTTGGTGTGTGGTGCTTTGGGTGGTAGGAACCTCAGTAAGCTATTGCAGATGGTACATATTGGCTGATCAAAGACCTGCTAATGCTGGAAAACAATAAACAAATGTTGGAGGTACTAGAGTAATTCTAATGAAGGATCATTGATATGTAATATTAGTTCTTGATTCTAGACTTGATTAATTTGGACAAAGGAGAAATGCATAAAGAATTTGAGCCAAGGAGAAATTGCTTTTATTTACCCCATATTAGACTAACACGGTGAAGCAAGTCATCAGTCCTTGTTAAACCGGCTCCTCATTTTTGTATTTCAGGAAAAGCTAGAAGAACACCATTCGGAGAATTATAAACGCATTAGTTTTCTGCAAGATGGGCTCACTGAAACCACAGCAGTTAAAGATCAACTGCAAAAGTACATCAGAGAACTGGAACAAGCCAATGATGACTTGGAAAGGGCAAAAAGGTATTGTTTCTTTGCGTGTAACACTGTGTCGAAGGTTTGCAATAGCTGTTAGTTTATGATAAAAATAAAAGGGACCTTGGGTGAGCTGTTTCCATTGGCTGGAGAGTTTATAAATTATCCACGTCTTAAAGATAAAGGGTCAACTTTTAAAAAATTGTTTGTTTTACTACTTTGGTTTTTCCATGGGCTGAGTGCTTAGAATACGGAGTATATTTAAGCCAGACTAATACGTTTTTTAAAATACTAAGGATAACGGGGATTGGGCAGGAAAGGGGGGGCTGAAAGAGAAGATGAGGGAGTAGGAAGGAACTGCAGATGCTGGTTTACACTGACAATAGACACAATGCTGGCATAACTCAGCGGGACAGGCACCATCTCTTGGGAGAAGGAGTGGGTGACATTTTGGGTCGAGACCAGACAGAGTGGGAGGAGAGGGAAACCTGAGATATGGGTAGGTGCAAAGAGAATGTAAGGTGTAAAACAACAAATCAAAGCAGACGTTGATCAGGGAAATGTAGAGTGGTTCATTGTTGGTTGAGGGGAATGTGACAATGAGGTATGCAAACAGTAAAATTAATCAGGAGGACAATGATTTGTGACAGACAGAGAACTAGGGTGGGGGAAAGATGGGGAGGGAAAGCACGGGTTACTTGAAGCTGGAGAAATCAATATACATATTACTGGGACATGATCTGTAAAGCAAACAGAGTCCCAACAGTTTATTGCTATGTTCTTGGGTTAGCATGTGAGAGAGATGAGCTATATGGATGTATTGGTGGGGCTTCATTACCTAACAATGCTCCTTTGAACAATTGCACATTATTCAAGGAATTCAGTGAAGTTGTAAACTTGTACAACTTGTGATCAAACTGTTTTTGACGAACTATCTATGATCAAAATTGAAAGCTTCATTCTTCAATCTCAGTCATAGTTTTCACATGGAAATGAGCCCTTCAGCCCCACTTGTCCATGCCAATCTAGATACCCCATCCAAGCTAGTCCTATTTGCCTGCGCTTGGGCCATATCCCTCTCAAACCTTCCTATCCATGCACCTGAATGAATGTATTTTAAATGTTATGTACCTGCCTTAACCTCTGGTACAATTATGTAATCTTAATCCGGCTTCCATTCTTGAATACCATTGAGGATGATGGTCCTTGAACAAATGACTGGATAGGGTGGACATAATACAACATGGAAATGCATCAGTCTGAAGAAAGGTCTCAACCCGAAATGTCACTTATTCCTTTTCTCTAGAGAGGCTGCCTGAATTGCTGAGTTACTCTGGCATTTTGTGTCTATCTTCTGTATAAACCAGCTGCACAGAAATGGTTCCTGTTGGCCAAGTCACAGTGAACTGCAGGGCATTCAATACACAAATCCTATTGCTACAGAATTCAGAGGCAGAAAGGCCTTTGATTGTTGCCAAAGCCAAGATTCCTGATTTGTCCACAGTGAATTAAACTGTTAAATGTTTGAATGCATCCAATAAATAAAAATCCTTGAACTATTATGTGTTAAACTAGTAACGTTTATACTTTAACGTTGGCAAATGATTTGATTAAAGTTTAAAAGTTTAACAATTTAATATGAGACATTTAAACTTCCAAAGCTCATAACTCATATATAAATGCCTTAATATTTATCTCCCTCTGTCTTTCTGGTCTGTTGGAATAAATGGCGTTCCTGTTCACGATACGAGTTTAGGTGTATTTATATGGAATTTCAGGAAGTTTGTTTAACAAAAAAAAGACTGAGCAGAAGGAATGCAAATGTTTAAGAATATTTCGATGGTATGACTTTTAGTAAGTTTATTAACCAATTATTAAGGAATCGAGGAGTTCTGTGATTTGTTTTTACAATAAGTGTGGTTTCTAGCTTTAGCTTTTCATGAGCATTTATTTCTTGAACAGTTATGACCAAAATACCTTTTTTAGTTTGAGAGTCATCTAATAACATGCAGCTTTAGTGACTGTGTCCAGGTAGGGGGCCTTTCATATATGATAAACAGAAAATGGTCCATGCCTACTTGAAGTTAAGTAGTCAAATACAGACAGTGATTTAACAATAGATACTTTCAGGTTTTCACTTTTCCGAGAACTGCGCAGCCATTTGTTATTAATTGTTATTTGTATGGAATAATAAATATTGACAGTTATTGTAGTACATATTTTAATGTACAGATTTTTCACTGTCAAAGTGAGCATATGGAATTTTGTAACCAACATTGAGAATTTTTAAAGAACCATTTTATTACGCACACTTTTTAAAAACAAATTCCATACTAGTTCAACAATGATATAGAATCTAATTGTATAGTGAATTAACAAGCATTGGTTTAAGAGACGATTAGGAAGTATTTATATTGTAATAGTGTTTGCAATGTACAATTTTTAAATTTTATTGCAGTTGTACTTGCATTTTAAATAGAAAATCATAACGTTGCCTTTGTTTTTGGACCTTTGTTGTCTTGTGAAATTTGGTACTTGTAGTTATTGATCCTATATACCTTTATAATTCTACTAGAGCGACTATTATGTCACTGGAAGACTTTGAGCAGCGCCTGAACCAGGCAATTGAGAGAAACGCCTTCCTGGAGAGTGAACTCGATGAAAAAGAAAACCTTCTGGTTTCTGTACAAAGACTGAAAGATGAAGCAAGAGGTGCATGTTTATTTTATTTTACATGTGCAATTACATGCTTGAGTTTTGTCAGAACATTTAGCACTTTAAAAAAAAAAAAAAATGTCCTTCCAGATCTGAGACAAGAATTGGCAGTACAGCAAAAACCAGAATCGATCGGAAAACCCTCCGTGGAGTCTGAAAATACATCATTGCAAGCATCCACAATACCTTCAACCCCATTCCTCTGCAAAGGACCCAGCAGTGTGTTCCACACACCTTCCTTAATTACAAAAGGTAATTACAAAACTTTTATTGATGTTTTAATGATCTGAGATGTTTTGGCATTTGTTTCTATCAGTCATTAAATATGTCAAGAGAATCATGACAAGAAATTAATCTTGCAGGATTTGTGAGAAATATGATAGGTGTGGAAAATGAATGATTTTCTATTTCCACGAGTTTTATTTATATTTAAAAAAAAAATAAAAAATTACAGTGGGCTTGTTTAAAGTTGGATTTAAATCCAGTTGGTGACAAAAGACTACTAAACTATATTGGGCAGAATGGTGGCCGTTAACCTTAAACACCTGTTTAAATGGTGCACTTTGGATACTCATGCAGTGATATATTTACATTGGTAGCTTGGAAGAAAGGGCTGATTGTACTGTATCCAAGTTTGATTAAATAATGTAGGTGGGAAATTAACTAAAGGCTGCATAGAAATGTATAAGCAGGTTTAGTGACTATGAGCTGAAACATAAAATGGGGAAACAAGGGTTTTTCATTTTAGTTACATAACAAGGCACAATTTATATATTGGTGTTCAGAAGCAACATGGGTGGTACTGTCTGCTAGGAAGAGTAAAGCAAATGGTTCTGCAGCTTTTTATCACAAGTTATTAAATGGGAGTTGGCGTACAAGTAAGAAATTCTTGCTGCTGTTGTACCAGGCTTGAGACCAGAGACCAGATGCAAGATGCATGTTTTGGTCTCCTTTCTTGAATGTTCTTGCCTTTTGGAGGAAATGCAGTATAAAGTCATTTCCTCTGCTTGAAATTGCCTTTTATGAGAAAAGTAAATAGATGTTTACTTGAGTTTAGAATCTGATGTGGTCGCATTGAAACTAGTTAATCACACAATTGCATAATTAGCTGAATTAGGCTGGCTGTAGACCCTTGTGTGCAGAGCTTTCATCCCAGAAAAGTTTGGCCATCTCTGATAAAGATGAAGGTACACAAAAAAGCTGGAGAAACTCAGCGGGTGCAGCAGCATCTATGGAGCGAAGGAAATAGGCAACGTTTTGGGCTGAAACCCTTCTTCAGACTGATCGGGAGTGGGGGGGGGCGGGGAGAAGAAAGGAAAAAGGAGGAGGAGCCAGAAGGCTGGGGGATGGGAGGAGACAGCAGGGGGACTGAGGAAGGGGAGGAGATAGCAAGGACTAACAAAATTGGGAGAATTCGATGTTCATGCCCCCAGGATGCAGACTCCCCAAGCGGAATATGAGGTGCTGTTCGCTGTGGCCATGGAGGAGACCCAGGACAGAGAGGTCAGAGACTGAGTGGGTGGGGCAGTTGAAGTGCTGAGCCACCGGGAGGTCAGCTTGGTTATTGCGGACTGAGCGGAGGTGTTCGGCGAAACGATCGCCCAACCTCCGCTTGGTCTCACCGACATAGATCTGCTGACATCTAGAGCAGCGGATGCAATAGATGAGGTTGGAGGAGATGCAGGTAAACCTCTGTCGCACCTGGAACGACTGCTTGGGTCCTTGAACGGAGTCGAGGGGGGAGGTAAAGGGACAAGTGTTGCATCTCTTGCGGTTGCAGAGAGGTTATCATCTGATAAAGGTGACTTTGGACTCTCAACCATTTAATATATGTGAGATAAACTCCGATTGTTAGATGCCAAAGAGAATAGAGTTGGTGGGGTGGTAATGAATTGAGGATCAATCTTTGGGTGAGGGGATTAACTCAAGCCTCATGTTTAAATGGCCTTATTCCCTGTAAACTAAAGTTTCAAAGCACTTTGGTATGCTCAATGAGTCTTTATCAGTCTATGATTTGGTTAATATTATGTCTCCTAATTATTTGTCTCTTTGTTTAATCTTTTCCAGATGGTTACACTGGCAGTCCTCTGACTCCATCAGCCAGGATATCTGCACTTAACATAGTGGGAGACTTGCTTAGGAAAGTTGGGGTAAGAATCGCAGCACTAAGTGCAGGGTTAATTGAATATCTTGGTTCTTTAACTCTTATCCTCGCCTTCAGTAAATTTATGACTATATTGCACAAACATTAGATTGTGGGCAAGTCTGGGCATTTCGCACGGATCAGTGGCAGCTCATTTTTCCTGAAATTACGTATTTAAATGTTTAATAATACCTGCCCTTTTTAAAAAAAATTTGTGAGCTTGTGATGAGAGAATCTTTTTGAACTCCTGTGGGCCTTCAAATATCTACAAGTTTTGCAACGCACTTTTATCACATTGAACATTTTCTTCATTCTGCAGTAATTTAATGATTTATATTTCACTAATTTATCCCTTGGTGAGTTAAATAGAAAAAGCTGAAAAGTTGAATTATCCAGAATATCTGCAGGAATTGGTTGATGTAGTTCTCTAAAACAGCAAAGAAGCTGACATTTATGTTTTGCTCTGGTGTTCAATCGTGTGCAGTTGAGGATGTATTTCTTTCTTTCCTGACTCTGAAGTCGGACCAAGTTGTTTTTTGTTCATGGGTCATTTTATATTAAATGGTTTGCACCATGTTGTGGCACTGGCTGCCTGTTTCATTGGCCCTGTTGCCCTTGCTAGGAAGCTTCACTGTTTACACTCTTGTTATTGCTTGTGGTCACAGTGACTCTTAAAATCAGTTGTAGATTTTATGCCATTCTTGGGGCAATTAAGTAAGGGTGGAGGGGATTTGGGATCGATGTTAATTGAGGTGAAGAGCCTAGCTCCTTGATAAATTAATGTCTTTATATTAACTATTTCACAGTGTGGCCTATGTTCATAAGCAACTTGTTAGAAAAGTGTAATCGTTCATTGCTTGTGGAATTATGTAATTTGACCACTTGAAACATGCCATATTCTTTAAAGAATCTATTGGTAATTTTATGCAATGTTTTTGGCGATGCAATTAAAAATGGGATGTTTTGGTTCTGATATAAATTTGATGGCACCAGAGCTGAACTATTCAGGTGAAGCATCTTGACATGTTTGTATGTACTCATTGTTACAAGTTTTGGATGCAAAACACTGAGTGTTATGATGATGTGGAATATTCTGTTTAAGGCATTTTGAAAACCATTCCTATTTGAGTCATCTCCAATATCTCATAGCTTCTCTGTCAATGCAAATTATTTAAAGTCAACTGCTATTACAGGCAATGTGAAAGGATATTGCATCATAAACAAATTGTAGATATTGTATATTTGCTTCCGTGTTAAATTAACTTTGATGCCTGGATTTGATGTATGAACTATAGGTTGCTTCCAGGTTTGATACTTTATTAGGGTTTGATACTTTGAATATTTTGTGAAGTGTAAAGACTATGCTGAGAATTATTTAAAAAAACAAAACAATAAATTGTACCATGTAATTCAGTTTTCCAATGTATTGTGACTGTTTGCAAAGTTTTGCCAATTCATCAACATTCATACCATTTATACTGAAGTCAATTAAAATATGTGTGTACAGAATGAACAGCAAATCTTGCAATAGATAAGTTAGGGCAGTGCAGTGGTAGAGTTGTTGCTTGCCATGCCAGAAACCTAGGTTCGATCCAGACTACGGGTGCTGTCTGTACAGAGTTTAAACGCTCTCTCTGTGGGTGCATGGGTTTTCTCTGGGTGCTCAGGTTTTCCTCCCCCATTCCAAGCGCTTGTAGGTAAATTGGCTTCTGTAAATTATCATTGGCGTGTAGGATAGAATTAGTGGTTGTTGGTCAGCACAGATTTGCTGTGCCAAAAGGCCCGTTTCCATGCTGCATCTCTAAAACTAAAACTAGATACAAACAGCTGATCCCAATTGCTTTGAGAATGTGTGATAGTAAACTGCTCAAGAGATATGAGAATCAAAAGAAAATTGGCAGCCAATAGGGCATTACTTTTTTAAACTTGGAAATTCTATTGGAATATTTATTCCATTCTGTTGGATGGTCAGCATTGTGCATAGGAAACATGTCTCATTTAACCATATAACCATATAACAATTACAGCACGGAAACAGGCCATCTCGGCCCTACAAGTCCATGCCGAACAAATTATTTTCCCCTTAGTCCCACCTGCGTGCACTCGTACCATAACCCTCCATTCCCTTCTCATCCATATGCCTATCCATTTTATTTTTAAATGATACTAATGAACCTGCCTCCACCACTTCCACTGGGAGCTCATTCCACACCGCCACCACTCTCTGCGTAAAGAAGTTCCCCCTCATATTACCCCTAAACTTCTGTCCCTTAATTCTGAAGTCATGTCCTCTTGTTTGAATCTTCCCTATTCTCAAAGGGAAAAGCTTGTCCACATCAACTCTGTCTATCCCTCTAGGATAGAATTAGTGGGTGTTGGTCTCATCATTTTAAAGACCTCTATCAGGTCCCCCCTTAACCTTCTGCGCTCCAAAGAATAAAGCCCTAACTTGTTCAACCTTTCTCTGTAACTTAGTTGCTGAAACCCAGGCAACATTCTAGTAAATCTCCTCTGTACTCTCTCTATTTTGTTGACATCCTTCCTATAATTTGGCGCCCAAAATTGTACACCATACTCCAGATTTGGCCTCACCAATGCCTTGTACAATTTTAACATTACATCCCATTTGATTGAAAATCTTGACAGGACGAAAAGGATTAATTAGGGCCTGATGGGTATGTGCTGGGTCCAATGTTTGTCATTAATCTTAACACCTTTTGAGAATGTATTAAGTAAATTTGTGGAAGGCATAAGTTGGTCGGCTGGTAGATAGTGTAATCTTAAACTTTGCCTAGATCAAAGTGGAAAACGGGCCAAAGAGAAGCATATTGAAGTGTTGCAGTTTGGTAAGTTATAAGTGGGTAGGACTTCTGGGCCCTGCCATTTACAGTGAGTGTTGTAGACCTAGAGGTATGAATACATAATCAGCAGCACAGGCAGACAGTGCTGCTTTAAGTGGTCAGAGGGACATACAAGTTGCAACTGTACAAGAGGTTAATGAGATTGCACTTGGAATCATCGAGCATGGAAGCAGGCCCTTCTGCCCAACATACCCATGCTATCCAAGATGTTCTGTCGGCATTTGACCCATATCCCTCTATATATATTTCCAAATGTATTTTAAATGTTGTTATAAGCACCTGCCTCAACTAGTTCCTCTGGCAGCTCATTCCATAAACCCACCACCATTTGCATGGAAAATGTTGTCCATCTGGTTCCTATTAAATCATTCCCTTCTTGCCTTAAACCTCTGTCCCCTGTTTTTTTGTTTTTCTTTTCCCCCTGCTGTGGATAAAAGACTGCATTTACCCTAATCTATTCCCCTCGTGATCCTGTCCACCTCTAGTTTGGTTGGTTTAGCTTATTGCTCTGCGTACCGAGGTATAGTGAAAAGATTTTGTTGCGTGCAAACCAGTCAGCTGAAAGAAAATGCATGATTACAAACAAGCCATTTACTGTGTATAGATACATAAGGGAATAACGTTTAGTGCAAGGCAAAGTCTGATCAAGGCATAGCGTTGGTGTGCTTTCTTGGTCATTGCTTCGATATGGATAGTCCAGGAGAAGTTGTTGGTGATATTGACTCCTTGGAATTTGTCGTTTCAATCATCTCTACTGTGGCGTGTCAATGCACACTGGGGTGTGTGTGCCACTTCACTTCCTGAAGTCGATGACTATCTTCTTTGTCTTGCTGACATTGAGAGAAAGGTTGTTGTCTCGACACCAGCACAAGGTTGTTGTCTCTTTCCTGTACTACTTATCATTATTTGGTATCCGACCCACAATGGTGGTGTTGTCTGTGAATTTGAAAATTGCATCAGATTTGTAGATGGCTGCACAGTTGTGGGTGTACAAGGAGTAAAGAAGGCGGCTGAGAACGCAGCCCTGCAGAGCACCAGTGTTGAGGATTATCGTAGAGGACGATTTGTCCCCTATCCTCACTGATTGGGGTCTGTGGGTCAGGAAGTCGAGGATCCAGTTGCAGAGCCTCGACAGTTTGGTGCTTGGATGGTGTAATGTTATTAAAGGCAGAGCTGTGGTCTATGAATAGGAGTCTGATGTACGTGTCTCTCTTATCCAGGTGTTCTAGGGATGAATGTAGGGTGATGGCATCATCCGTGGAACTGTTATGGTGGTAGGCAAACTGCAATGGTCAAGGCCGCTGGGTAGACTGGATTTAATGAGTCCAAATCTAGCCCCTCAACGTTTCATGATGGTGGATGTCAAAGCCACAAGCCAATGCCATCTTTTAGGCATGAGGTCTTGGTTTTCTTCGGTACTGGGATGGTGATCTTCTTTAAGCAGGTGGGTATCTCTAAGATTACTCATCATCCTGCCCTCCGGCAAATAAATTCCAACCTCTCTCAATAGCTGGGGCCCTCAAGTCCTGGTAACATACTTGTAAATCCCCTGCTGTCCTATAGGTGGGTGACTAAAACCGAACACAATACTCCAAATGCTGCCTCACCAACGTCTTGTGCAACTGTAACATAACATCCCAACTTCTTTACTCAATACCCTAACTGATGAAGGCCAATGTAGCAATAGACCTCTATTTACCTGTGGTGGCACTTTCAGGGAACTATGTATCTGCACTCCTCGATCCCACTGCTCTACAGCACTCCCCAGGACCCTATCATTCAATGTGAAGGTCCTGCCCTGGTTTGACTTCCCAAAACACCTCACATTTAACTGCATTAAACTATATTAACCATTCATCAGCCCACTCGCCCATCTGATTGAGATCCTGCTGTAATTTTTGAATATTATCTATGACACCACCTATGACTAATTTTACATTCTTGTCCAAATTGCTGATATAAACCACAAGCAGTCATTGTACTGAAAAGATCCACAAATATGTTATCAGGACTAGCGGGGTTATGTTATTAGGAGAGACTGGATAAGGCTTGGGTTTTCACCCTAGGAAATTGGAGCCCGAGATATATAAAATCATGAGGCACATAGATTAAAGTGGTCATTCTTTATTCCAGGGTTGAGTCTAACATCAAGGTGTGTATTTAAAGGAGAGGAGAAAGATTTAAATGGAACTGAGCAGTAACTTTTCCCACGCATGTGGAATACATGGAGCAAACTGCTGGAGTAAGTGGTAGAGTTAGGTACAGGTGCAACATTTAAAAGGCATTTATTCAGGTACATGACAGGGAAGGTTTATGAGGACGTGGGCTGAATACTAACAAATGGATACAAAATGCTGGAGTAACACGATGGTACAGGCAGCATCTGTGGATAGCATTCCTTCTATCCATGGAAGCTGCCTGTTACTCAAGCATGTTTGTGTCTATCTTCGATGTGAATCAGCATCTGCAGTTCCTTCATATACAAACAACCGGGACTAGCTAGAGAAGGTAACTTGGTAGGCATGGACACGTTGGGCCCCAAGGGTCTGTTCCTGTGCTTTGACTCTAACTCTATGAATAGCAGTCTGAAACTGCTTAAATGTCAGCTGAAAATGACATTTAATATGGAATAGATCAGTTTTGGAATTAAAGCTCTCATTTGTTTTACTTCCAGGATGAGAATTTGGGGTAGCTGACTTAAAGGACTAATTTGCATGTGGGCTGAATACTTGCACGGAAAGATTCCACAGCAATATCTGGAGGCATTGGTTTATTTATAGTGTTTCTGACAATGTGTATCATATTTTTAGGTTTGAATTGTTGCTTTGTCCTGTGTGTTTTTTGCCTAGTCTTTAGTTTAAAGTTGTAGTCGGACTTTTACTGGTGTACTTTTAATGCTCTAATGGATTTGAGCTAAATTCATATGCTATGGCAATACTGTATATATATATATTTTTTAAACATATTCAATTGTGGGCAAGATATATTAAGATTTGGCTTGGGTAGCTAGCCCAGGTAACTGCCACAATGCCCAATTGCTGATCAGATTTGTTAGTGCTGACATCTGTTTACTGTTATTCTTCCCACTTCAATTGCAGGATTGTCCCTATTAAGGGATAGTAAGTAGTTGAGATGATTTTTGTGTTGGAGTAATGATTTGTGAAGTATTGCACAGAAGGAGCCATTTAACCCATCCTGATTGTCCATCCTTTGAAAGCACTGGCCAAATACGTGGATAGTATGAGAAACTAGTTTATTCCCCCAACAGCAGGAATTATTAATAATAATAATAATATATTTTATTGTCATTGCACGTCAGTGCAATGAGATTTAGTATGCAGCTCCAACCAATGAAAAAGAAAAGTAAAATAAATAAATAAGCTGTGTGTCGTGACCATCCGAGGGAGAAAGTCCAGGGTTGGGGGCACTCAGCAGGGCCGGTTCAGAGCCGCTATAGCTCTTGGAATAAAGCTGTTTCTGAGTCTGGAGGTACGGGCGTAGAAGGCCTTGTAACGTCTGCCGGAGGGAAGTAGTTCGAACAGTCCGTTACAGGGGTGTGATGAGTCTTTATGGATGCTGACGGCCTTCCTGAGGCACCGTGTGTGGTAGATGCCCTCCAAGGCTGGTAGCTCTGTCCCAATGATCCTCTGTGCACTGTGGACGACGCGCTGAAGAGCTCTCCTCTCCGCATCCGTGCAGCTGAGATACCACACAGAGATGCCATACGTTAATATGCTCTATGTGGTGCAGCGGTAGAACGTTGTCAGCAGCTGTTGGGGCAGACCAGTCTTTTTTAATGTCCTCAGGAAGAACAGTCGTTGCTGTGCCTTCTTGACCAGTGCAGCGATGTTGGTGGACCATGTGAGGTCTTCAGAAATGTGAGTGCCCAGAAACTTAAAGCTGGACACTCTCTCCACACTTTCCCCGTAAATGGAGATTGGGGCATATTCTCCATTATGTGACCTCCTGAAGTCAATAATCAGCTCCTTTGTCTTTGAGGTGTTTAGTGACAAGTTGTTACGTGTGCACCAGTCCGCCAGGTTCTGCACCTCCGCCTTGTATTTTGTTTCATCACCGTTGGTGATCAGCCCAATCACTGTTGTGTCGTCTGCAAACTTCGTGATGGTGTTGGTGTCGAATGCAGGAGCACAGTCGTGAGTGAAGAGGGAGTAGAGCATGGGGCTCAGTACACAGCCCTGTGGTGTGGCGGTCGGTGCTCTTTAATGTTTCCAAGAGAATGGTCAGTAATCTCAACTGGAGAATAGATTAAGAATACAGAGGATTGCAAATTCATCCCTTGTTTATTCAACCCCCTTTTTAATCAATCTGTTTCTGCTATCATTTACTAAGTCTAGTTGAGCTCATCACAAACCCCACATTGTACTTTAAAATAAACTTTGTATCCTGGACATCCGGTGGCGCTGTTGCTAGCTGTCCCCGCCCACGGTCAGGCTGTCTTTTTTTATTTTGTTTTGTTGAGTGGTTTTTTTTTTTTTCCTTTCGGTATTTTATGTGGGGGGAAGCGGGTAGGGTAATGGGGAAACCGTCCTTCAATCGCTTCCTGGCGAGGATGTGGCTATGATCCGAGTCTCGTCCTCGCCCCCACCCCCACCACCTCACGGCCTACCAGCTGGATTGGCGCAGCCTTTCCTGCCGGGATCGGTGCAGAGCTTCAGCTGCGGTGGCGAGGCACTGAAAACATCACGGAGCGCGCGGGGCCTTCCTGGGATCGCTGCTTGGAGTGCTGGGCCGCTGCTCCAACATCGCGGAGCTCCCAACGTGGGCGGCGCTGACTTTAACATCGCGGAGACCTGGGACCCTTTGCCGGGGGTCGCCAGTGCAAATCTCCGCCCAGCGCGGCCTGTGGACATCGGGAGCCGCGGACTCCGGTGGAAGGTGGCCGACGAGAGGTTCCTGGTGAGAGGGCCTAAACATCGGGCCGCCTGTAGCGGCAACTACGGGGTGCTCGGGAGGCCCCGACCACGGGTGAACATTGGCGAGGAGGTTGACTACACTTTGGTTCCATCCCTCACAGTGGGGAACTTTAGTGCCGCTGTGGCGATGTTTGTGGTGTGAACTATTGTGTTCTGTCTCTTCATTGAAGACAATGATTATAAATTAAATCAGACCAAAATCGTATCATTTTTATACATTTCGGTCTCGCCATGTAGAAATTACAGCAGTGTTTATACATAGTTTTTCCCTCCCCATTTCATGGCACCATAATGTTTGGGGAAACAGCAATGTCATGTAAATGAAAGTAGTCGTGTTTAGTATTTTGTTGCATATCCTTTGCATGCAATGACTTCGACAATAGACCATAGGTGCAGGAGTAGGCCATTCGGCACCGAGTCAGCACCGCCATTCAATATGATCATAGCTGATCATCCACAATCAATGCTCCGTTCCTGCCTTCTCCCCATATCCCCTGACTCCGCTATCTTTCAGAGCCCTATCTAGCTCTCTTGAAAGTATCCAGAGAACCAGCCTCCACTGCCTTCTGAGGCAGAGAATTATTGACTCGCAACTCTCTGTGAAGAACTGTTTCCTCATCTCTGTTCAAAATGGCTTGCCCCTTATTCTTGAAGTCTGTGATTCATGGACATCACCAGTTGCTGGGTGTCTTCTCTGGTGATGCTCTGCCAGGCCTGTATTGCAGCCATCAAAGCATGCTTGTTTTAGCCAATAAAGAATTTACCAATTTTTTAGTAGTGAAAAACTCATTTTTTTTAAACGGTATGATTGGGATCATTGTCTTGCAGTAGAGTGAACTGCCGGCCAATGAGTTTTGAGGCATTTGTGTGAACTTGAGCAGATAGAATGTGTCTATACACTTCAGAATTCATTATGCAACTACCATCAGCAGGTGTATCTCAATAAAGATAAGTGAGCCAGTACCTTCAGCAGCCATACATGCTCGGGACTTAACACCCCCACCACCGTGTTACACAGATGAGGTGGTATGCTTTGGATCTTGGGCAGTTCCTTCTCTCCTCCATACTTTGCTCTTGCCATCACTCTGATATGTTCATCTTTGTCTCATCTGTCCACAATACATTTTTTCCAGAACTGTGGATGCTCTTTAAAGTACTACTTGGCAAACTGTAACCTGGCCATTCTATTTTTGCGGCTAACCAGTGGTTTGCATCTTGCAGTGTAGCCTCTGTATTTCGGTTCATGAAGTTTTCTGCGGACAGTGGTCATTGACAAATCCACGCCTGAGTCCTGAAGAGTGTTTCTGGTCTTTCGGACAGGCGTTTGGGTATTTTTCTTTATTATGGAGAGAATCCTTCCGTCATCAGCTGTGGAGGTCTTCCTTGGCCTGCCAGTCCCTTTGCCGCTTAGTAAGGTCACCAGTGCTCTCTTCTTAATGATGTTCCAAACAGTTGATTTTGGTAAGCCTAAGGTTTGCCTGATGTTTCTAACTGTTTTATTCTTGTTTCTCAGTCCCATAATGGCTTCTTTGACTTTGGCACAACTTTGGTCCTCATGTTGATAAACAGCAATAAAAGTTTCCAAAGGTGATGGAAAGACTGGAGGAAACACTAGGTGCTGAGAGCTCTCTTATACTGCATTTCGGAGGCAATTAAACACACCTGAGCAATAACAAACGCCTGTGAAGCCATGTGTCCAGAACATTATGGTGCCTTGAAATGGGGATCTATGTATAAACACAGCTGTAATTTCTACATGATGAAACCCAAATGT
This sequence comes from Leucoraja erinaceus, assembly GCF_028641065.1. NCBI lineage: Eukaryota > Metazoa > Chordata > Chondrichthyes > Rajiformes > Rajidae > Leucoraja > Leucoraja erinaceus. The sequence continues at coordinate 36,137,482 of NC_073396.1, forward strand.
ATAAAAATGGCCTTTAATAAAATCTGACAATGTGCATTTTAAACACATGTGATTTTTTTTTTCTATTACAAATCTCAAATTGTGGAGTACAGAGGCCAATAAATAAATGATGGGTCTTTGTCCCAAACATTATGGAGGACACTACCTATTCCTCCGCAAATTGGGATGCATCCCATTGACATCAGAAGTTTGTGGTTCCATTTACTTCCAGAGTTACACAGCATGGAAACAGGCCCTACTGCCCAATTTTGTCCATGCTGATCAAGTTGCCTAGCCAAGCTAATCCAACTTGTTTGCCCCTTATCCCTCAAAACCTTTCCTATCTGTGGACCTGTGCAAGTGACTTTTCATAGTACCTGCTTCTGGCAGCTTGTGTTTTCTATAGTTAGTTGTAAACCCAAGGCAACATTTCATCCTTGATCCAGTGAACAGTTACAATCCTTTCACTGTCCCAGCCTGGAGTTGAGCTGCAGTCGGGAGAATTAACATTTTGAAATAAGATTATCCAATTTGGTAGGTAGGATTAAAAACAGTAGACCACTGGTGTTGTGAGATTCATATGCGTTGGTGTTCAAGGGAGTTGTTGGTATTCACGTATATAAAATTAAGTTAATATTGATAATACATTGCAAAGGAGATTGAGTACCAAAGTAGAGATTCCTTGCTCCACTGGTTCTGCTGACTCCAAATCTGGAGTATGATATGATCTCTTTATTCTTGGTATTGGTGCAGAGAAGGCTTGCAGAATTGATAACTGTGGTGAGGTAGTTGTCCTGTAGGAAAGTACAGTGCAGTTGTGCACCCAGTAAAGAACCCGCCTCAATATCCCAGAGGTCAGGTCTTTTCCTGATCTTGGATGCTTGAGTGGGTTTGCACATTCTCCCTCTAATATTGTTTTCCTCCCATGTCCCAAACGTAAATGGGCCATTGCAAATTGCCCCAGGTATGTAATGAGTGGTAGATTCTGTTGGAGTTTGTGGAGATGATAGAGAAAAAAAGAGATTGGTGTAAGTGACACAATGCCTCAGCAGATCAGCCAGCATCTCTGGCGAAAAATAATAGGTGATGTTTCGGGCCGAGACCCTGCTTCCGAGGAAGGGTCTTGACCCGAAACATCACCTATGTTTCCTATTCTTTTTCTCCAGAAATGCTGCCAGACCTATTGAGTTACTCCAGCATTTTGGGCCTATCTTTGGTGTAAACCAGCATCTGCAGTTCCTTCCTACACAAGACTTGCAAATGGGTCCTTTAAGCCATTGTGGTGTGTATCTCTGACCCTATTTCTCTGAATGTAAAGAGTAGATTAGGACTCTATTTGTGATTTGTGGAGATCTTATGGAAACTTGTAAACATGACAATTGGTATGAAAATGTTTCCCTTTCTAGGAGAGTCTATAACTAATGAAGGTGGGGGGGTGGGGGGGGGGGGGGGGGGAGGAGAGGAAAGGAGAACATTAGTATTCAAATGGTTGCCTGTAAGACAGAAGAAAGATGTGTGAAGTTTAATGACCAAGATCCATGGCTGCCTCAGTGTGAGACATGTGGGTCATTCAATATTTTAGAAACATAGAAAATAGGTGCAGGATTAGGCTATTCGGCTGTTCAATGTGATCATGGTTGATCATCCAAAATCAGTACTCCGTTCCTGCTTTCTCCATATATCCATTGATTCTGTTAGCCCTAAGAGCTATATCTAATTATCTTGAACACATCCATTGAATTTGCCTCCACTGCCTTCTGTGGCAGAGAATTCCACAGATTCACAGCTCTCTGGGTGAAGAGGTTTTCCCTCATCTCAGTCCTAAATGGCCTAGCCTTTATTCTTAAACTGACCCCTGGTTCTGGACTCCCCCAACATAGGGAACATTTTTCCTGCATTTAACCTGTCCAATCCCTTAAGAATTTTATGTTTCTGTAAGATATCCCCTCATCCTTCTAAATTCCAGTGAATATAAGCCCAGTCGATCCATTCTTTCATCTTTTTGGAACTAACAAATATTGAGGGTTTTAAGATAAGGTAGAAAAGTAAATTGGGGCTGAGATCATACCAGCCATAAATTCTTTTACAAATGGTGCTGTGGCAATTAAATTAAACCATTAATCGGTTCCCTCTAACAGTTACGTCTAATTGGGAAAATGTCAGCTCTTTTTTGGTATCTCCATCCTGAATTAACAGTTTGAGATGCAGCCATCTGGACCAGGTGACATTCAATCTAAGCATAGCCAGTCTGTTTAGTACATCCTGCCTGCCAGCTCTCAATCGACAGTCTGCCAGCTCTCAATCGACAGTCTGTAATACCAATCAGCATTACCTTGTTCAAGTACTGGCACAAAGTACTTAAATCTAGTCTTCTAGCCTTGCCCCATTCTTATTGACATATTATCTTCTTAATTGTCCCTGATAGTTCCCCACGACCACATGCCACCTATTTTTAATTTCCTTATAAGATATTAGGGTTTGTTTTTGTTAACTTCCATTTTATTCTCTCATTAAGCTAATTATATTTTCCTTTATATCTTTTCTCAGCTTTTTGTAATGTCAGGTGCTTGAATTTACCTGATGTACATTATACACATTTTAATGTTTCTGCCATGCCGAGCCTCTTCCTCAAAAAATAAATGCCTCAAGACCACTTGTTGCTCTGTTACATTTTTCCCTGTCGGCCTTTGGTTCCTCTTTACCCTGGCTAGTTTCCTTCTTATCCAATTGAAGTTGGTGTTCTTTGGAGTTAAGTTGATTTGGATTTAGTAGAAGTATAAGGAATTGTGAATAATCCGTCTCGATGTTCTCCCACTCTTCCACTAGTGTGAGAGTCTAGGATCACAGGCCACAGCTTCAGAATAAAAGGATGTACCTTTGGAAAGGTGATGAGGAGGAATTTATTTAGTCAGAGGGTGGTGAATCTGTGTAACTCATTGCCACAGACGGCCATGGAGGCCAAGCCAATTGATATTTTTAATGCAGAGTTTGACAGATTCTTGATCAGTACGGGTGTCGGGGGTTATGGGGAGAAGGCAGGAGAATGGGGTTGAGAAGGAAAGATTGATCAGTCATAATTGAATGGCGGAATAGACTTGATTGGCCGAACGACCTACATAAACTTATGATATTTGATCCATCTGTCTTGCCTTGTTCCTTGCAACTAATTGCGACCAATTTCAAATTCTACACGGTTCCCAAAACCTGAGTGAGTTCAATAGATATTCGGTAAAATTCCCTGTACTAACATAAAGCAGAGACCAATAATTCCCAAATGGGATTGTAAGTGAAGCAGATGCTGCCTTGAGGGCATAAAGTGGATGATTATGGAGATTTGAAGATTTTTTTCTTTAGTTCTATGGAGTGAGCTTCAGGAAACCAGGGAACAGTCAAAGCTTTTACCCAACAGTACCTTTAAAGGTAATCCAGAAAATCTTTGAAACTGGGCTCAACAACATTATGTTCCAAACATGCAACCTCTATCATTAAAAAACAAACAAACAAGGGCTCCTGCCTATAGAACACGATTATCTGCAGGTTCCCTTCCAAACAACATACCATCCGAGTTGGAAATGTTGTTCCTACATGTTTGCCATATCTAAATCTTGAAATTCGTTCCAGCAACATTCCACAAGTACCTTCACTGGTAAGCCTTCAGCTCGCCATTACCTTGAAGGTAATTAGAGATGCATTTTAACAAAGAAAATGCGGATTTAGCCTAAAATAACCAAATTTCCCCAACCCACCTAAAACAAAAATTCAGTGCAGAGGTATCAAATTCGGCATATTTGCCGCACCACATCCCGTTGTTTAAAAGTTCTAACTTTGCTAACTTTTCTAATCCTTGGCCACAGGACAACTTTGGGCAAGCTTTTAAGTGCCAATGATATTTTCAAATTATGAAGAGAATTTTATTCCAAATTCATTAAGAAACACAAACTATCTGTCGCCTTCAGTTTTTTTTTTTGTGCCATAGGACCTTATTTCAAACCCAAGTTGTTGATATGAGAGGAATCTAAGGTTTTTTTCAGTAGGTGAATTCTCAAATTTGCTAAAAATCTGATTGAAGCATCCATCCACTTGAAGATGGAAAGGAAAATCATCTACATTTGCTTAGATGTTATTAGATTACTTAATAAAAATATAATCAGATCTAAAATGCACAAAAAAGCAATCTACTAACAAATAATGAAACCCTTGAAATACCAACTATGGTTTAATGAAAAACTGGTAGGACCAAATGCTTCCAGTGATTGGGTGATCACTCAGCATGAAAGTAGGCAGTTTAGGGTAAGAATTTGACATCTTGCAACGGAATTGGGATTGTGACCGTCTCTGAGCAGTGTTTGTTTTCATTTACCTCTAGGCATTTCTAAATTTGGAGTTTGTTTTTTTCAACAGGCTCTGGAGTCCAAACTTGCATCCTGTAGGAATTTTGTCTGGGATCAGTCTCCAAACCGTGGAACTTTGCCATCTGCTCAGAATGGAAACCACTCCATCAAAGACAACAATGATAATCGGATGTCAAATGCAAACCTACCCCAATATGACAAAGGGTCAGTGAAACATTTTAATAGACTTGCATTGTGCATAGCTGAAGTAACTAATGTAACTGTAAAATATTACTTATGGAAGTTTAGCCAGATCTAAGTTGCTTCCAAGTTTAAAAAAAAAAAAAAAAAAAAAAGGGTTTCAGACGTAGAAGTTTTCTTCAACAAAAGGTGCTATTAGGCCAAACATAAGCATTGTCAGTGGTGTCCAGGCAATATTTTAGGGGAAAACCTAGAGGTTGATTTTTAAAGTGGCTTGAGGTGGTGGAAGTCCCAAAGTGGCAAAATTAAAAAGCAAAACTTTAAGGCAGAAGATGTAGTGTAGTGCAGAACAAGTACTGTTATTCTATGGGAATGGACATTTGAGTGAATGATTGCAAGTTTCATCGAGCATGGGAAGCTGTTCCAGAGCAATGTTTTCATTAGTGAGTTTCAGGGGGCAAGATTATGCAGGTGTATTTAGGCAATCTTTTGAAGAGAATATGGTCTGAAAATTGACCCGCACAACTCATTGGCGTAAAGAACTGAGATTGACAGTGGCTGTAATGGATAAAGGAAATTGTAAGAGGACGTGATGAGAAATTCTCACACACAGTATGTTCCTGATTTCAAACTGAAGCCGAGCATCTGAAAGGAAAATATCCATAGCAGGGATGGGCAGGGAAGCTGGTTCAGCTGGATGGTACTTGGATCTGGCATGGGCTGTAAACTTTATAATTCTATATAATTCCACTTGAGAACACAAATCTACACTGCATTATAGCAGCAATATGCCATGCAGTTTGAACAATAAATGTTGGCTTTTGGATGCTCTCTGCATGACTGCAATTGGAAAATTGCACTGTGGACAGTTTTCTATGCACTCAACCCCACCATGCAACCCCCCAGCAATACTGGGGAGGGGGTATGTATGCATTGTTATTCGTGGGACACTGCTGTAGGCACATCTTATTTACATGTTTGTGTGCAGAATGCTGTACAATAATCTCATACTCATACTTTATTAGCCAAGTATGTTTTGCAACATATGAGGAATTTCAGGTTACATGTGCAGTCTTTTTTAGGGTATAATCTGTTAAACAAATGTTGTTGCCATAGATAATTGTGGTGAGATAAATGAATGATGTGAATGAATAGTTTACTGTATATTCACTTTATCAAATCGCTAGAAAATTGATTTGCCTTGGCTTGGGGTATCACTTTGGGGGAGGGGGAAGTGAATTGTGGTATCACTGACAGACAATAGCATCAGAGATCGAACCCGTTAAACCTTAATCCTAGAGATAGGAGCAGAATTATGCCATTTAGCCCATTGAGTCTACTCCGCCATTCAATCATGGTTGATCTATTTCTCCCTCCTAACTCCATTCTCCTGCCTTATCCCCATAACCCTGACACCCGTACTAATCAAGAATCTATCTATCTCTGCCGTAAAAATATCCATTGACTCAGTGGCCTGCACAGACATGTGTGGCAAAGAATTCCACAGATTCGCCGCCCTCTGACTTAAATATTCCTCCTCATCTCCTTCCTAAAGGAACGTCCTTTAATTCTGAGGCTATGACCTCTGGCCCTAGACTCTCCCACTAGTGGAAACACCCTCTCCCCTTCTACTCTATCGATGCTTTTCACCCTTCAGTAAGTTTCAGTGAGATACAGGGTCCTGGAGTATTGCATACAGTTTTGGTCTCCAAATCTGAGGAAGGACATTATTGCCATAGAGGCAGTACAGAGAAGGTTCACCAGACTGATTCCTGGGATGTCAGGACTGTCTTATGAAGAAAGACTGGATAGACTTGGTTTATACTCTCTAGAATTTAGGAGATTGAGAGGGGATCTTATAGAAACTTACAAAATTCTTAAGGGGTTGGACAGGCTAGATGCAGGAAGATTGTTCCCGATGTTGGGGAAGTCCAGGACAAGGGGTCACAGCTTAAGGATAAGGGGGAAATCCTTTAAAACCGAGATGAGGAGAACTTTTTTCACACACACAGTGGTGAATCTCTGGAACTCTCTGCCACAGAGGGTAGTTGAGGCCAGTTCATTGGCTATATTTAAGAGGGAGTTAGATGTGGCCCTTGTGGCCAAGGGGATCAGAGGGTATGGAGAGAAGGCAGGTATGGGATACTGAGTTGGATGATCAGCCATGATCATATTGAATGGCGGTGCAGGCTCGAAGGGCCGAATGGCCTACTCCTGCACTAGTTTCTATGTTTCTATGTCTATGTTTCTATCCCCCTCATCCTTCTAAACTACAGCAAGTACAGGCCCAGTGCTGTCAAATGCTCATCATATGTTAACTCACTCATTCCTGGGATCATTCTTGTAAATCACTTCTAGACCCTCTACAGAGCCAGCACATTCTTCCTCAGATAAGGTGCTCAAAATTGCTCACAATTCTCCAAATGTGGCCTGACCTGCGCCTTGTAGAGCCTCAGCATCATCCCTAGCCCTGGGCTTTGGTGACGGTGGGTTCCATGGGTGCGAGAAGGTTCTGATTGTCGGCCGGCTATTGTGTTTTTTCCCACTTCGAGCCGCCTACTCGCCCCCTCCTCCCATCCGTGGGAATATTTAGCATTTTGGCTGAGGGAAGCAGCTCTTTCAAAGTAGGGACAGTTTGGTGTGATGGCAAGTCCGTTTACTTTGCCCGTTTAATGCCAGTACCAAACACTAGCTTTAAATCCCTCGTGGGAAGTAAAATGTCTTCACTGTGAATGAGAAATGCATATTACTGGATGCAAGATTATTTCAGGGACATGATGTCATTTTACCAACTTCTATTCTGGCAATTAGACATTTAAGCAATCTTGTAACTGAACAATAGTCATTAAGCATGACTCCGACAAGGTCAGGACATCCCTTGCAGCAAAAAGGTTGGGGGAAGAAGTACAAAACAGCAATAGTTTAAGCAAAACCATTTTGCATGTCTATTCCTGAAATAGTTCATTTCTATTTCCCTAAAATAATTCTTGATTTTTATAATTTGCAGGTTGGCCAAAAGACTTGAGTTTGGAACACTTGCCTCAAAGGTCTGCATGCAAGCAACTGTGTCACCACAGGGTGTTGTCAAAATCTTGCTCTGAGCATGGTCATTTTTAAATTTGACTTGTTTTTAAATCTGACATGTTTATAAATTAATATTTTTGTAACATTGCTTTCAGTGGGGAAGTTAGCGAAGGAAAAGTTTTTTTTCTGCTGGTGCATTTTGACGTTTAGTTTTTGAAAGCTAAAAGTAGATTTTTCTTTCATATTGAAGGTGTATGGCCGATATTTTGTGATTATGTAGAAGCCTGCTCCACCTTGGGTGTGGACAAAGAGCTCATTTAAAAAGGGCAAGTCTAAACAAATAATTAGAAGGGTTTTTATGGCCTAAAAATTTTAGGTGAAGAGCTACATTATTCTAATTGTAGCATTTTAGTAACATCGCATAAGGAAACTGGCTAATTGAGGATATATCACCAAAGGGAAGTTTTTCCTTTTGACATTTTTATTTTTGTAGATTATGTAGCTCCTTGGTAGCTGGTCATAGAACCTTGACGTTCTAACTTTAAATTATTAGAACCCAAATTATTTAATTTAGTATTTAATTGGATAACCTTTTGCTTATTTGAAGATGCTGCCTCAACCTGCCTCAACAAACTTGTGCTATTAAGGATTGCGACTTTTTTTGTTTCGGAAGCTTTGTGTGACACTTAAGGATGCCAATTTACCTTGATTATTCCAAGAAAATAGTATTCAATGATGCACCAGTATACAATGTACCCATTCTGTATATTCTCCACCTTCTGTCCAACTATGGGTTAAACTATTAGTTTGTTTATAATTGTCGTTTATTTCATTTATCAATTTGTATACTGTAATATCTATATCTATCTATGAGGATTGTGCGCATGTTTGTGCTAGCAAAGCAGTCTACCTATCCGTCTCGCACTTTGTAAATATTTAATCTGTTGCCTTTATCTAAGCTGACATCTTGTAAAAGGAAATCCAAATTTGTTCAACGCTTTAAATAGAAGTTTAAATGGAATCCTGTTCCAATATCTGTGTGTGGTGCTTTATGCAGAGCTAGTCCAAAATGTATGCAGAATTAAAACGTGACAGCGAGGTTCATTTATGGTACGTATACTGAACTTTTTTTTTTTTTTGTTTCACTTGAAGGACGCAGGAATATAAAGGATATAGGTCACCGTATTTAGTTCAATGAGTTCTAATGATTAGCAAACACTAGAAGTTAAATACATTCCACAAACATTGGTACATTATATGATAATACAATGCTATTTGTGCAGAGACATGATGATACATCCATTGGTGTTTGTAACAAGATAGGCAGTTCAAATAATAACTTGATGCAAACTGCATTAATTGAAGAATTGTGCTTGGTTCCCAAGGGAATATTGTTCCGAATGTTAGATTGGTGCATTGGAAAATGTATCAGAAAACTGGATTAGTCTTGGAAGTGGAAAGCTAACAATTTGAATATAAATTTCTTTACTGGCAAAAGAATAGCAGTGAAATTCTTGGTAAATAAGCAAGTAGATGAATAAGACCATAGAATGGATAGTGCCTTAATGATCAGTGCCTTTTTTGATTTTTATGGAAGAATTAGTTGAGGTCCTTTGTTCTGATTTGGTTTGGTTGTTGAATGATGCAATTGGAAAGCCAATAAGTTCTAAGGATTTAAGTTGAGTGAAGATTAGTTGACCAATTAGAGAAAAATGTCCATTGATTTTTCATAAAGAGTGCAAAACCTGCATCAAAGCTTTGTTTGCAGCATTAGGAAGCAAGCTCCGAGGTTGTATTACTTTAAGCTGTAGCCTATAATAGGTATGTCCAGGTTGTATGTCCAAATCCGTCCGTTGATTTCCAGGTTAAAGCCATTGACTTGCAAAAAGGTTTCTTGTCTGGTCAGAAAAATTGAGTAACCAAAGCATATGGCAGCATACAGGGTGAGCAGGATCTTGCTATAATTGCAAAGCTCAACTGGAACCTATTCAGGATCTCCTACCCAAGATTGGGAAGTACTAGTTGGGGGCAAATCATTTTTGTAAACCAAAACTGGTATTTGTATTTTTGCATAATGCAAACTGGTTTACATGGGGCCACCCTGTCTTTGCCGAATCACGCATGTTGTCTCTTGTAGGGATTTATGAGGTAGACTATGAATGGATTGATTGCCTCTGATTGCCTTTGTCTGCTCAGTGCACCAATGTTTTGTTTCTGCATAAAGTTTTGAATCCACGGTTATCCTTTAAATCATGGCTGCATCTCCTTGGAGAGCAACATTTCCAGACTTTTGCACCTAGTGCCCGTATTTTATTTCTGCACTGTTATTTGGTGCCTTCATTACCATCTCCAGCATCATCCACTGTGATGTTTTGATTTGCCATATAAGACCAAATTTACTGCTGTTAGGGTGATTGGTGCCTATTTTTTTCACATAAAAAAAATTATGTAGTGAGCATCCTGTATGTTGGGTTATTGGTGCTGCGATGTTTGCTCATTGTCAGCTTATTCTCATGGCAGGATTATATACTCTCCCAACTTGAAGGATGGTTGTCATGGGATACTGCTGCAATAGGTGGGAAATACCATTGTTTTCATGCCAGCAACTTCTGAGTTGACCATACTCACCCTGAGAATGCAACATTTCATAAATTGCAAAATCACTTGAAGATTTGGAGTAATGTGTACAGTTTATGGTTGCAGATTTGAGTCGCCATGTCTATTTTTACAATGTTGCCATATCTAACTTGTAATCTTGCAATGTATGTAAATTAACTGCATTTCTTAACCGGTCAACTGAAATAAAGTTGTTATCATTCCCCATTTTGTTTGAATTCTATTGCATTTTTTTTTAATGTACTTTAATGTTTGGATTATTTAGCATCCGCAATAGTTGTAACCACAACAATGTCAATGAATTGAAGATCGAGACAAAGCTGGAGTAACTCAGTGGGACAAGCAGCATCTCTGGAGAGAAGGAATGGGTGGCATTTCGGGTGGAGACCCTTCTGGCTTGGTGGCCTAGTGGGAAAATGCGCCAACCTTAAATTACAATACAATATTTATTACATGTCATTTGAACCTCAGTGAGGCTCAAACGAAACTCTGTTTCCACAGCCATACAAACAAAGACAATTCCTACACGACACACAAACAATTCAATTTACACAGACATCAATCACAGTGAATCTCCTCTTCACTGTGGTGGAAGGCAAAGTCTCTCCCCCGGCAGGCGCTGGAATGTCTCGCGGCCATTAAAGCCGCACCGGGCGATGTAAGGCCCCGCTCCGGGTCGTTCCAACCCCGTGACACGGGCTGGAGAAGTTGCGCTGCGGGATCTCCAAAAAGCGGTCTCCACCCGGACCCGCGAGCTCCAGATGTTCCTGTCCACAGGTCTGCATCTGGAGCCTCCGAGCTCCGGAGTCGGGCTGCAGCAGTGAGCCACCACCGCTCCCCACGCTCTGAAGCCGGCCAGCCCCACAATGGTGAGTAGTGTGCAGCTCTGCGACTGGAGCCCCCAGGTCATTCTGGTTGGAGGCCGCTCCACAGTGCTAGGACCCAACGACAACGGAGACCCGACAGGAAAAAGGTCGGGTCTCCCGTGCAGGGAAGAGATTTTTTTAAGTTTCCCCCTCCCCCACCCCGCCCCCCACATATACACATTTAAAAACACTATTAAAAAACACGAACAGCTACATTTAACTAGCCAAAAAATAAAAGAAGACAGACAGGCTGTAGTGCAGCTGCAATGTGAGATGCACCACTGCACCATGCAATGCAACAAATCACAGATTCAATTTCTGGTCTTGTAGCTCTAGCAAACACTGGATTGAAACCCTGGTGATAACAATTTGGGATCCAGCTTCTGTTCTTTGCTATGGATTTGCTGGTGGTGTACAGATTTGACAATATAGTGCTCCTTGCTGTCAAATCTGCCTGGAGACCAGAAAAAGAGGTGGCGTGTGTTGATGGATTAACCATATAACCATATAACAATTACAGCACGGAAACAGGCCATCTCGGCCCTACAAGTCCATGCCGAACAAATTTTTTTTCCCCTTAGTCCCACCTGCCTGCACTCGTACCATAACCCTCCATTCCCTTCTCATCCATATGCCTATCCAATTTATTTTTAAATGATACCAATGAACCTGCCTCCACCACTTCCACTGGGAGCTCATTCCACACCGCCACCACTCTCTGCGTAAAGAAGTTCCCCCTCATATTACCCCTAAACCTCTGTCCCTTAATTCTGAAGTCATGTCCTCTTGTTTGAATCTTCCCTATTCTCAAAGGGAAAAGCTTGTCCACATCAACTCTGTCTATCCCTCTCATCATTTTAAAGACCTCTATCAGGTCCCCCCTTAACCTTCTGCGCTCCAAAGAATACAGCCCTAACTTGTTCAACCTTTCTCTGTAACTTAGTTGCTGAAACCCAGGCAACATTCTAGTAAATCTCCTCTGTACTCTCTCTATTTTGTTGACATCCTTCCTATAATTTGGCGACCAAAATTGTACACCATACTCCAGATTTGGCCTCACCAATGCCTTGTACAATTTTAACATTACATCCCAGCTTCTATACGCAATGCTCTGATTTATAAAGGCTAGCATACCAAAAGCTTTCTTTACCACCCTATCTATATGAGATTCCACCTTCAAGGAACTATGCACGGTTATACCCAGATCCCTCTGTTCAACTGTATTCTTCAATTCCCTACCATTTACCATGTACGTCCTATTTTGATTTGTCCTGCCAAGGTGTAGCACCTCACATTTATCAGCATTAAACTCCATCTGCCATCTTTCAGCCCATTTTTCCAAATGGCCTAAATCACTCTGTAGACTTTGGAAATCCTCTTCATTATCCACAACACCCCCTATCTTGGTATCATCTGCATACTTACTAATCCAATTTACCACACCTTCATCCAGATCATTGATGTACATGACAAACAACAAAGGACCCAACACAGATCCCTGAGGCACCCCACTAGTCACCTGCCTCCAACCCGATAAACAGCCATCCACCATTACCCTCTGGCTTCTCCCATTCAGCCACTGTTGAATCCATCTTGCTATTCCTGCATTTATACCCAACAGTTGAACCTTCTTAACCAACCTTCCATGAGGAACCTTGTCAAAGGCCTTACTAAAGTCCATATAGACAACATCCACTGCTTTACCCTCGTCAATTTCCCTAGTAACCTCTTCAAAAAATTCAAGAAGATTAGTCAAACATGACCTTCCAGGCACAAATCCATGTTGACTGTTCCTAATTAGACCCTGTTTATCTAGATGCTTATATATATTGTCTCTAAGTATCTTTTCCATTAATTTGCCCACCGCTGAAGTCAAACTAACAGGTCTATAATTGCTAGGTTTACTCTTAGAACCCTTTTTAAACAATGGAACAACATGCGCAGTACGCCAATCCTCGGGGACTATTCCCGTTTCTAATGACATTTGAAATATTTCTGTCATAGCCCCGGCTATTTCTACACTAACTTCCCTCAATGTCCTAGGGAATATCCTGTCAGGACCTGGAGACTTATCCACTTTTATATTTTTCAAAAGTGTCAGTACTTCTTTTACTTTGAACCTCATAGTATCCATAGCTACTCTACTAGTTTCCCTTACCTCACATAATTTAATATCCTTCTCCTTGGTGAATACCGAAGAAAAAAAATTGTTCAATATCTCCCCCATCTCTTTTGGCTCTGCAGATAGCTGTCCACTCTGTCTCTCCAATGGACCAATTTTATCCCTCCTTATCCTTTTGTTATTAATATAGCTGTAGAAACCCTTTGGATTGACTTTCACCTTACTTGCCAAAGCAACCTCATATCTTCTTTTAGCTTTTCTAATTTCTTTCTTAAGATTCTTTTTACATTCCTTATACTCCTCAAGCACCTCATTTACTTCATGCTGCCTATAATTATTGTAGATCTCCCTCTTTTTCCGAACAAGATGTCCAATTTCCCTTGAAAACCAGGGCTCTTTCCAATTTTTACTGTTTCCTTTCAACCGAACAGGAACATAAAGATTCTGTACTCTTAAAATTTCCCCTTTAAATGTCCTCCATTTCTCTTCTACATCTTTCCCATAAAACAAAATGTCCCAGTTCATTCCTTTTAAATCATCTCGCATCGCATCAAAGTTAGCCTTTCTCCAATCAAAAATCTCAACCCTAGGTCCAGTTCTGACCCTCTCCATAGTTATATTGAAACTAATGGTATTGTGATCACTGGACCCGAAGTGCTCCCCAACGCATACCTCCGCCACCTGTCCAGTCTCATTTCCTAACAGGAGGTCCAGCACTGCCCCATCTCTAGTAGGTACCTCTATGTATTGCTGCAAAAAACTATCCTGCACACATTTTACAAACTCCAACCCATCCAGCCCATTTACAGAATGTGTTTCCCAGTCTATGTGTGGAAAGTTGAAATCTCCCACAATCACTACCTTGTGCTTACTACTAATCTCTGTTATCTCCTTACATATTTGCTCTTCCAGTTCTCGTTCCCCGTTTGGCGGTCTATAATACACCCCTATAAGTGTTGCTACACCTTTCCCACTTCTCAATTCCACCCAAATAGCCTCCCTAGATGAGCCCTCCAATCTATCCTGCCAAAGCACTGCTGTAATATCTTCCCTGACTAGCAATGCAACACCTCCACCTCTTGCCCCTCCAATTCTATCACACCTGAAGCAACGAAATCCTGGAATATTTAGTTTCCAATCACAGCCCTCCTGCAACCACGTTTCACTGATCGCCACAACATCATACTTCCAGGTGTCTATCCAGACTCTAAGCTCATCCACCTTTCTTACAATGCTCCTAGCATTAAAATATGCACATTTAAGAAAACCCCCGTCCCTTATTCTCTGTTTATTTCCTTTTTTTCCTTTCTCCTCTTGCGTCCGAGTGCTTCCCATTTCTGCTTCCTGCCTCCCATTCTGTCTACTACCTTTCGCTATTTGAGTCCCTCGCCCCAACCATTCTAGTTTAAAGTCTCCCCAGCTGCCTTTGCAAATTTCCCCGCTAGGATATTGGTCCCCCTCGGGTTCAAGTGCAACCCATCCTTTCTGTACAGGTCCCACCTTCCCCAAAAGAAGTCCCAATGATCCAGGAACTTGAATCCCTGCCCTCTGCACCAGTCTTTCAGCCACGCATTTATCCTCCACCTCGCTCCATTCCTACTCTCACTGTCGCGTGGCACAGGCAGTAATCCTGAGATTGTTACCTTTTTGGTCCTTTTTCTTAACTCTCCTCCCAACTCCCTAAATCCTCCCTTCAGGACCTCTTCCCTTTTTTTACCTATGTCATTGGTACCTATATGTACCACGACCTCAGGCTCCTCTCCCTCTGATTTAAGGATATCTTGGATGCGTTGAGACACGTCCGAGACCTTGGCACCAGGGAGGCAGACCACCATCCTGGTCTCCCGACTACGTCCACAGAATCGCCTATCCGACCCCCTAACAATAGAGTCCCCAATTACTATTGCCCTCTTTTTTTCCCTAGCTTTTGGAGCAACAGGGCCGGTCTCTGTGCTGGAGGCCCGTCCGCTGTCACTACCCCCGGGTAGGCTGTCACCCCCATCCGTACTCAAACAGGAGTACTTATTTGCGAGGTGTACCGACATTGGAGTACTCACTCGTTCCTGCCTCTGCCCCTTGCCCTTCCTTAACGTGACCCACATGTCTCTCTCCCGTGGTTTTGGAGTGACCACCTCTCTATAACTCCCCTCTATGACCTCCTCACTCTCCCTGATCAGAGCGAGGTCATCGAGCTGCTGCTCCAGGATCCTAATACGGTCCCTTAGGAGCCCCATCTCGCTGCACCTGGTGCAGATGTGGATGTCTGGAGGGCCATCCGACACCATGACCTCCCACATCTGACATCCAGAACAGTATACTGCTCTGACTGTCATTCTCCCGCCTTACCCTGGATCTGATACCAGTATAATACAAAAACACTGCACCTTTACTAAAGCACTGCACCTTTAACCCACTGTACCTTAACTAAAGCACTGCCCCTTTAACCAGAAAGCACAAATGCTAACCTGATGTTGCACCCAATCAGCTGCTTCCTCTAGTCTGCTTCCACCAATCAGCGGCTTCCACCAGAACCCTCCCTATGGAGTGTGGAACGTTACGGATTTCGGTAAAAGCCCTGACCCTCCTCCACTGCTCACCAACGGTCCTGGGCCTCTGTGAAAACAAGCCCCGCGCCCGATTTATATACTCACCGCCCTGACCCTCCTCTACTGCTCTCCGACGGTCCTGGGCCTCTGTGAAAACAAGCCCCGCGCCCGATTTATATACTCACCGCCCTGACCCTCCTCTACTGCTCTCCGACGGTCCTGGGTTGATGGTTGATAGAAACGTTAGGAGGGGAGAACGTTGCCGAGACAATGTTATGTCATCCAGGTTGAGTCTCCCACTTGAACACAATCATCCACAAATCTCCAACGATGTACTTCAAATGTAATTCTATCTTTGAATGATTTTGTGCTTTAGGTCAGGTTTGAGCTGCTGTTCCCTGGTTTTATGAACTGCACCTTGCACAAACCAAATATTTGAACCAGTTTCCATTGTGCACCTAACTCAAAATTGGGTTTCAGAGTTGAAGTGTGGGTGGCGCAGTGGTAGAGTTGCAGCCTTGTAGCGCCAGAGACCCAGGTTTGATCATGACTATGGGTGCTGTCTGAAAGCTCTCCTTCTGACCACATGGGTTTTTTCTGCATGCTGGCTTGAGTTATTTGGCTTCTGTAAATTGTGTCCAGTGAGCAGGATTGAACTAGTGTGCATGAACTAGTGTCCCCACCAGACTGGCCGGGAAGCTAATGGAATTCTCACCGCCAGGCCCCAGGTAGTCAAGATGGGAGGGAATACATCGAAGTCCCTCACCCTGAGCACAGGATCGCCCCAGGGTTGCGTCCTCAGCCCCCTATTGTACTCCCTGTACACACATGACTGTGTGGCTAGGTTCAGCTCCAACTCAATAATTAAGTTTGCTGATGACACTGTGGTGGTGGGCCTGATCTCAGACAACGAGGAGAAGGCCTACCGGGAGGAGGTGGCTGGTCTAGCACTCTGGTGCCAGGAGAACAGCCTCCTCTTGAACATCAAAAAAACGAAGGAGCTGATCATGGACTTTAGGAGGGCACATCATCCGAGGACGTACACTCCATTGAGGATAAATGGGGATCCTGTGGATAGGGTGAACTGTTTTAAATATCTGGGAGTCCACATCTCCGAAGATATGACATGGGCATCACACGCCGCAGCACTCGTGAGTAAGGCAAGGCAGCGCCTTTACCACCTCGGGCAATTGAGGAAATTCAGAGCGTCTCCGAGGATCCTCCAGTGCTTCTATGCAGCGGCAGTGGAAAGCATCTTGTCCGGGAACTTTACCATCTGGTTTGGGAATTGCTCTGCCAAGGACAAGAAGGCTCTGTAGAGAGTAGTGCGTTCGGCCGAACGCACTATGGGAACTTCACTTACCCCGCTGCAGGAACTATACATCAGGAGGTGCAACTCCAGAGCCAACAATATCATGAGAGACCCCTTCCACCCCTGCAACAGACAGTTCCAGCTGCTACGGCCAGGCAAATGCCTCCGTTGCCATGCGGTGAGAACGGAGAGGTTGAGAAGGAGTTTCTTCCCAGAGGCCATTCGGACTGTAAACGCCTATCTCACCAGGGACTAACTACTGAACGTTTTTCCTTCCATTATTTATTATGTAAAAGAATATGTGTGTTATGATTGTGTTTATAGTTTGTTTGGTTGTTTGTCTTTTGCACAAATGTCCGCGAGCATTGCCACTTTCATTTCACTGCACATCTCGTATGTGTATGTGACAAATAAACTTGACTTGACTTGACTTGACATGGATGATTGTAGTTCATCATTGACTCAATGGGCTAAAGGGCCTATTTCAACACAGCATCGCAAAATGTAAAACAATGTATTTATAGACCACGGGGGTTTGAGACACTGATATCTACATCTTAGACAATAGGTGCAGGAGCAGGCTGTTTGGCCCTTCGAGCCAGCCCTTCAATATGATCATGGCTCCCCAATCAGTACCCTGTTCCTGCCTTCTCCCCATATCCCCTGACTGCTATTTTTAAGAGCCCTATCTAGCTCTCTCTTGAACGCATCCAGAGAACCTGCCTCCACTGCCCTCTGAGGCAGAGAATTCCACAGACTCACCACTCTCTGTGAGAAAAAGTGTTTCCTCGTCTCCGTTCTAAATGGCTTACTCCTTATTCCTAAACTGTGGCCTCTGGTTCTGGACTCCCCCAACACCGGGAACATGTTTCCTGCCTCTAGTGTGTCCAAGTCCTTAACAATCTTATATGTTTCAATGAGATACCCTATCATCCTTCTAAACTCCAGAGTATACAAGCCCAGCTGCTCCATTCTCTTAGCATATGACAGTCCCGCCATCCCGGGAATTAACCTTGTAAACCTACGTTGCACTCCCTCAATAGCAAGCAAGTACTTCCTCAAATTAGGGGACCAAAACTGCACACAATACTCCAGGTGTGGTCTCACGATGGCTCTGTACAACTGTAGAAGGACCTCTTTGCTCCTATATTCGATTCCTCTTGTTATAAAGGCTAACATGCCATTCGCTTTTTTCACTGCCTGCTGTAACTGCATGCTTACTTTCATAGACTGATGTACAAGGACCCCCCAGATCCCGTTGTACTTCCCCTTTTCCCAACTTGAAGCCATTTAGATAGTAATCGACCTTCCTGTTTTTGCTACCAAAGTGGATAACCTCACATTTACCCACATTAAACTTCATCTGCCATGCATCTGCCCACTCCAAGTCGCACTGCATTCTCATAGCATCCTCCTCACAGTTCACACTGCCATCCAGCTTTGTGTCATCTGCAAATTTGCTAATGCTAATGATGCACATGCAAATCATCTCTATTTGCATGTGATCCGTAGCCCACAACTCCTTACATATCCATATTCCTTGGCACCTACAATCTTTTCTCTTGCCCCTCAATAAGCTGGGGTAGATCCCATTCGACACTGGGGATTGATGCTCTTCAAGTGTTCACCACCTCCTTCTTGATCTCAAACTGTTTGAGCATATTAGCAGGTGATGTAACACAGTGAAAAGGTTGCTGCCTTACAGCGCCAGAGACCCGGGTTCAATCCTGAATATGGGTCCTGTCTACACAGAGTTTGTACGTTCTCCCCGTGACCTGTGTGGGTTTTCTCCGGGTGCTCTGGCTTCCTCCTACACTTTAAAGACGTACCGGTTTGTAGGTTAATTGGCTTTGGTAAAAATTGTAAATTGTCCCTAGAGTGTGTAGGATGCTGTTAGTGTTCGGGGATCGCTGGGCAGCGTGGACTTGGTGGGTCGAAGGGCTCGTTTCCACACTGCATCTCTAAACTAAACAAAACAAATTGCAGCTCTTCAATCCTTTTCTCCCTCGCCTTCTGTCTTTTCATCTCTGGCCTTCATCCAATCATCTGCCTATTGACCCCCCCCCCCCCCTCACCTGTACCCCCCCCACCTTGCCAGGTTTTGTCCTGACACTCCTTTCTTCAAGTTTCACCCCTCCCCACCCCTTCTATAAATCAGTTTGAAGAAGTGTCCTGACCCAAAACGTCTCCTACCCATGGTCTCCAGAGATGCCACTTGACCCGCTAAGTTACTCCAGCAAAGTATCTATTGTTTTGGTATTCCCCACACTAATCTGATTGTGTTTCATTATCTCCCCCCTGGTGAATACAGATGTAAAGTGTAAGTGTTCACTTAGGACCTCACATACATCCTTTGGCTGGTAGATAGAGAAAAGCTAATAAAACAAGTCTACATTTATACATATATAAAATAATAGATGTAATGTACTTAAAATGGTGATTTAAAGCCCTTTATTTGTGATAGTGGATCATAAACAGCTTCAGGCATACTTTGCAGTCAGTTTAGCAAGATTTGAATATATTACTGCAAATAACAAGCTATTTTTAAATACAGTACTTCAAGTGACTAAGAAAGCACTTCTCTAGAATTCTGTGATCAGTCTTGCTTTGGTCTAATAGGCATGTATTACAAATAGTACAGGAATCTGCTTAGTTCTTTCTATAGAGACCCAAACAAGCCACCCATCTATAAATCTGTGCTAATGAGCAAGACCAAATTAATTCCGTAAGGGAAGTGTGCATTCTCATAACATTATCTATTTTATTCAAGGTCCAGTGACAAAATAAACTAACTAATATAGAATCTTCTCTCATCGGGCAGTGTATTTTTAGGGACACGTGGTTTAGCCTGCGTTTTTACAGTGTATTTGAAGTGTTTAAAGATTTGAAACTTTGATACATGTAAAACATTTAGTAAAATAAAATGGCTTTGACTACATGCTTGTGAAAATAGTTGTTTTATCATGATGGAGTGGTTTGAAGGGTAGAAAAACTGTGCCCTGTTAATATCTGTGTGTGACCATTTTAAAGCTTTTTTTTAAGCATCTATATACTTTCCCCCTTCTATAACATAGTGCAGTATTAATGTATGCCACACTGCCGTTATTCAGCGGATTTTGTGCTGTTGAAGTCCACATCTCGTCCTCCAACATCTTCATCAGAGTTTTCTAGTGAAGCGTTATCGATCACTCCACGCCTGGCACCAGATCTCCGAGCACCGCTTAGCACGGGCTCATTTCCGCGCCTGCATCACAAAATGCAGCATGTTAGCACACAGTAGGAGGCAGCGACAGCAACATAATATTTAGCCAACTTCCCCACCAACTCTAGCGGCATTTGGAAATTTGAAAAAAAAATGTTCATCAAAAATTCTATTTGCAAGGGTTCTACGTCATTTCGGATCATTGATCAAAAAAACATTTTCAACAATAAATTAGCTCTGAGTAGGTAATCCTTTGGTTTGGCAGGTAGATCAACCTGGACTTCCACTGTTACGCCGATGACACCCAGATCTACCTCGGCACCAAATCCCCCCTCTCCCATATCAACTACTGTTTGTCAGATATAAAAATCTGGATGCAACATAACTTCCTCAAACTCAACAGCGATAAAACAGAATTCCTCCTCATAGGCTCCAAATCCACACTCAGCAAAATCAATAACCCCACTCTCACCATCGACGGCACCACTGTCTCCCCGTCTCCCCACCTCCCCAGGCCCACAACCTTGGCGTGATCTTTGATTCCACCCTCTCCCTCGAGCCTCACATCCGCCATGTCATTAAAACCTCCTTCTTTTACCTCCGCAACATCGCCAAAATCAGACCCTCTCTCACACTGCCCGCTGCTGAAAGACTCATCCATGCCTTCATCTCCTCCCGACTGGACTATTGCAACTCACTTCTCCTTGGCATCAGCTCCACCTACATCAACCGACTCCAACTGGTCCAGAACGCAGCCACCCGACTCATCACCCACACCAAATCCTGGCATCACATCACTCCAGTCCTCAAACAACTTCACTGGCTTCCCATCTCCCACCGGATCACCTACAATATCCTGGTCCTCACCTACAAAGCCCTCCACCATCTGCCCCCCCCATATCTCACTGACCTCCTCTCCCCCTACCAACCCTCACGGTCCCTCAGATCCACATCAGCCGGTCTCCTCTCCATCCACAAGTCCAACCTCCGCAGTTTTGGGGACAGAGCCTTCTCCAGGGCAGCTCCTAGGCTCTGGAACTCCCTCCCCCAACTGATCCGCAATTCTGTGTCCCTCACCATCTTCCAGTCCCGCCTCAAGACCCATCTCTTCACCTCTGCCTATCCTTAGCCTCACGTCCCCCTCCCTTTTCATCTGTGCATTAATTGCCTCATATTGTGTTTTGAATTGAATTCGGTCTTTAATTTGTGTACTAGTCATGTCTCTACTATTTACTTCATTCCGCTTACATGTTTTTCCTCTACTTGCTAAATTTTTGCAAGGTGTCCTTGAGACTCTTGAAAGGTGCCCATAAATAAAATGTATTATTATTATTATTATTATTATTATTATTATTGTATTTGCACTTGAGTATTTTTAAAAGATGCAGCTCTTCTTAAAAAGCTGTTTGTAAGATTGCTAAAATATATGCGATCGATGTTGATCAGATTGGTCAGTCCTGGTACTGTAGTCCCATTTGTTTTTCATTGCCTTTTGATCTTGAAGACTTGGTGAGATGAGAAATGTGTGTTTATTTTCTCACTCTTGCTGGTGAATGACAACTATTCTTACTATCATAAGTTCACGAATTATAGGGGTAGAATTAGGCCATTCAGCCCATCGAGTCTACTCCACCATTCAATTATGCCTGATCTATGCCTCCTAATCTCATTTTCCTGCCTTCTCCCCATAGCCATTGACACCCGTTATAATCTAGAATCTGTCTACGTCTGCCTTAAATATATCAACTGACTTGGCCGCCACAGACTTCTGTGGCAACGAGTTCCACAGATTAACTACCCCATGATGAAAGAAGTTCCACTTCACTGGTCCAGTGCTGTCAAACGCTCATCCTATGCTAACCCACTCATTCCTGGATTCAATCAGCAAAATAGAGTAAGATTGCAATGCTTGTTGAGCCACATTCACCTAGGGGATCTTTAGAACATGCATCTTGACTTACTTTGGGACTACACATGCAAGGAGTACCAATGTCTGGGTAGGGGATAGGGGCGTTGGTGTCTATGTGACATCTAAAACTATTTTCAAGCGCTTTAATTCCATTTAGAGGTGAAGTTAGAAAAACAGCATCAGTGAGTCCAGCTAGTTGATTTTGTGATCTGACAATAATTGATCGTTTATTTACTTGCTGGCTCTTCTGTTCTGAGAAAAGCTTCAAATGGGTACAAAATAAACGTATAATGTTATACGATTTCAGATCAAGTAAATTATGTTTTTTTTCTTCCGTTTGTCTTTAAATGATAACAAATTTCAGTGAACAAGTGTCAGCCATGCTTCCTAATTGGCATATGTTTCTTTAACCCTTTGAGGACTAGGTATTGAAATCATTTCCAAGATCTTCATCTCAATTTAAACACCAGGCAATATCTAAATTATTATATGAACAATCCCAAATAAAAATGATTGTTTAATTAAAATGTCAAATATCAAAATATTAACCACACAGTGCTTCTATAATCCTCAAAGGGCTTTGGAAAAATGTTATAATATGAAATTAATAAAGCAAATAGAGCCAAACCCTTCACTGCCACAAAGTTCTGCTTTGAAAAATTCCAACGGGAATGTTAAAAAATACAATACATAAAATAACGTGATATTTGCAACAATTATATGTGGCCTGTTTTTCTATAGAGTTCTGGGAACTAGTTTAAATTCCAGTCATCTATAACAACAGTCTTCAAAGAATAAAACGGACTGTGTTCACAAAGGTCAGCAATTTGGAACTAGAAATTTAAATTCAATTTTATTGTCATTGTCATACTATAGACAACGAAACAGTCTTCACAGGGCGTCGCGGTGTGCCCGCGCCTGCCGCCGTAACATTCCATTACAGGCAAAGGTGGGTGAAGTGTCTTGCCCAAGGACACAACGACAGTATGCACTCCAAGCAGGATTTGAACCGGCTACCTTCCGGTCGCCAGCCGAACTCTTAGCCCATTGTGCTATCTGTCTTCACTTTTTTTGCCCCAAAATTTTGCCCCAAGAATAAATTAGTCTGTGACTCTGCTCTCAAACTTCACTATGTCAAGCTATAAAATGTTGGCAGTCCTTAAAATGAAGGGAGAAAAAAGTTCCATGTCAGTCCAGGCTAAAGTATATTCAACTCATCTCTTGGCTGGTTTGGCAGTGTAAGGGTTGGCACAATAGTTAGTGACAGCCTCGAGTGAAGATTGCACATTCCACTGCATGTACATGGCAATATTAAAAGTATTAAGATCTTTTCTGCAACAATTCATTAGAGTTTTATTCTGTTTATTTTACCACATGGGATATCATTTACATGAAAAATAATTCAGCCATTTTAAATTGAGACAATATTTAATTGCCATTCACCAGGAATAAATGGCATTGTCAGCATGAAACATTGCATTTGATTCTTATTTTATCTAACATGTGGTATAAACAGAATGATGAAAAACCACGGGTTAAGATTTATATTTCTCACTTATGCTCACTACAATATGCCACATATAAATCGCATCCCGTGACTCTATAGATCACTTTATTTTCTAACATTAATTCTTAACCTTCAGAGTTTTTGGAAACTTGTCAATACTAAAGGAGAAAATGAGATGGAAATTTCAGCAATATGGAGAGTTGCATAGCTGAGGTTTGGGAGGTACCTGGATGTTCACTGAGCAGGCTCATGTGCACCTCTGTAATAGAGACAAGATTTCCCTCATGGTTACATATCATTCCCATCATAAACAATTCTCAAAGCAAATAACCAGTTCCCATTGATGTTTGTACAGTCTACAGGTAGAACATTTCAACTTGACTAAATCAATCTACTATCATTGAAGCCACTCCATATTAGACACAAATTATCTAACAATAGAGAATTTACAATAAATGGTACATAAAGAACATAATTTGCACGCATTTGCTCAAATCACAGAGTAAATGTGTATTCCTCATACTCCAGCTTTGGAGCTTTTCCTTTGGCAAATGATTTTAAGAAATTTAGTGTGTGATCATAATGATACTGGATAATGTATTGTTAGGCTAATATAAAGAGACATGCCCAATTAATTAAAACAATTTTGATAGCACCAGTACCAATTACTGTAAAAAAAACAATTAATTAAACCAAATGGAACTGAAATATTTTCAGAAATTGAATTTAGCACTCTATATAATCTGGACTAGATCAGATTTTAATCTCTGGATTTTGGAATCTCTGGTCATGTATAACATGTACTTTTCCCGTTGTCCTTCATCACCTTGTTCATGATAAAGCTGTCAGTCTGGATCCTGATCATTGATATTGCAGCTCAGTTTGGGAAAAGAGCTGTGATTTGGCAACTGCTTTCCATTCCTCATTGTAACATATTCATAATTAGAATGGGGTGATTGGTGGCAGTGGAGGCCATCAGAGCCATGAATACCATGCACTTTTCTCCTGGGATCAAAAAAGTTAATGGCAATTCTGTGGGTTCCTGAACAGATGTGCTGGAGGGGACCAACAGGGGCACGAATGTGTAACATAAATGGATTTAAATACCACTCTGAAAGGAGTCAAAAGTAAATGTTTGTGCATGTGTCTGGCAAAGTAAAATCCAACTCAAAACTACCTGATCCTGTAAAGGAACAATTAGTAGGCTTCATCTATGCAACAGTATAGAGTTCTTCTGTTCTCCCTACAATCAGTTTTTTACCTGAAATATTTCTTATCTTGTTCAAATGATGTTTTCATGTAATTCATTATACATTTAAAAAAAAAAAATCTCATCCTTTTAACAGAGGAAAGGACACACACACAGTTCAGTGTCGCCACTGTAACTTCAATGGAAGGTCAGGGAAAAACCCAGTTAGCATCTGTTTACCAAGACGTGACCAATTGTTTTAGAGGAAGGTGTCATGAAATCATCCGTGCTGCAGAGATGATACTGTGATTCTATCTGTGGGTAGGTTCATTGCTCCCCCTCTGTGATTGAATTTACCTTAGTTTGTTCTTCAGCGTGTTACATTCACGGGTCATAGTTTCATTCAGTTCTGTAACTTCTTCAAGCTCTCGTTGGAGCTTGCGTCGAGATGCGTTGACACGCTGGGATTCTTCCTCTGACTCTTCCAGCTGCCGCTTGAGCTGTTTCATGCGGGAATTGCTTTTCTCTGCCTGCATTGGATGAGACATTTAAGTTTGTACTTCAGTAACACTAGAATTGTAGGATTTTTCAAACCACAGGACAGTTTTGAAAATGCCAATGTGTTAAGGAAACAAAACGATTTACAAAAAGATTCATGTGGGTACTTGAGCAGATGAATTAGATTTAGCATCACTACAACTGAATGATGCTAGCCATCCATGACAGTTGCCCTTGCCCACAGACATTGTGAGACTGCGCTGGGATTTGCGGCACATACGAGCGACAAGGGTGCAACACGCTCGCCATGGGTTTTGGGATCAGTGCCGTGAGGATAAGCTGCCACGATTCCCCTGAATAACACAGACAAATTATTAATGAGCAGCCCAATATTTTAATCAGGACATTTCAGAATTATGCAAAATTGGATGCAGAAAGCAGAAGAAAGATGGGATTAAGATGGAAATAAATGCAGCAGGTGTAAAAATAAAGTTGTTTTTTTTAACAAAAAACTGCAACAATACTTAGTCTGAAAGAATAAAATCTCATGGTTGTAAAAGTTAATTTTCATGAGCAGATGATTTGTTTGTCAATGGTTAATATTTAATTATGCCATGAAAAGTTTGTTTACACAGGAATAGGAAAATCCTAAAAAGATTAGCACCTCGTGAAGTTTTTGGCAAGTTTGACAAGTATTCATTTGTATTAATACTTTCACATTTCTATTTTCCTCAGAGGCAAATTTTTGTGGTGAGTACAGGCATAATGAGTCTACCATGATATACACACACACACACACAGAGGCTTAACTAAGCTTTTGCAATCAGACTGTCTACCCTTGTAATATTTGTTATCTTTCCTTGTGCACCGATAATACAGAGTTCTTTCCTTGTGCAGGAATGCAGAAAAGCTTCATTCTGATAAAGTCATGTTATGTAAACTGTCAACAATATGGCAGCTTTAAAATCATGTGTAAAATGTGAAGTTGTCCACTTTGGTAGAAAAAGTTACATTAAAAAAAAAAGCTGAAAAACTCTAGTTAATGGTTTGAGGTGCTCTTGTCTGAATGTTAACATCAGGAACAGCAAGGAATTAGGAGGCAGTGTGTTGGCCTTTAATGTAAGAGGATTTGAGTATAAGTTTGAGGATAGCTTGCTCAAACAATATAGGGCCCTGGTGTGTCTACATCTGAAATATTGTGTACAGGTCTGGTCTTCCAAGGTATGAGAAGATGTACTTGTAATAGAGTGAGTCCAGTGAGGATTCACCAGACGGATTACTGGCATTGCAGGTACGTCATATGGCGAGAGTTTACGGTGGATAGGGCCCATGTGTTCTTCAATTTAGAAAAGTGAGAGGTGATCTCACTGATATTCATAACACTTTTGTGGAGCCTCACCAGCAGCTATTGTCACCGAGTGGGATATTTAGAACCTGGAACCACAGTTGTAAATTAAGAGGGTAGCTATTCAGGACAGAGATGAGAAGAAATGGCCTGACTCCTGGAGTAGTGAATCTTTGTAATTGTCTACCTAAGAGGACTGATGAAGATCGTCAAGATACAGATAACAATAAGGGAATCAAGGGATGCATGATTAATGATGGAAAATGGCTCCAAGGTGAAGGTTCACGGTAATAACATTGAATTTCAGAAAAGACACAGGGAAGAGAATGATTCTTTTTCTTCTGTCCTTACACAGTTGACATTATGTTTTAACCAAAGCCGAACTATTGTGGATCTAGGAAACGTTAAAAATAAACATAAAATTATTTATTTATCTACCATGTCAGGCAGTGTTTATGGAGAAGGAAACCATATTAATTTTTAGATCTGTGATCTCCCAACCGAATTGGAAAAACCTACGGCCTTAAGACGTGGTACAGAGAGGAAATGTGGAAGCCACAAGAAGTTTGTTTTGTTTATTGTCACGTGTACCGAGGTACAGTGAAAAGCTTTTTGTTGCTTGCTATGCAGTCAGCGGAAAGACAATACATGATTACAATCAAGCTGTCCACAGGTACAGGATAAAGAAAATAATGTTTAGTGCAAGGTAAAGTCCAGTAAAGTCTGATTTATTGATAGTCCGAGGGTCTCCAATGAGGTAGATAGCAGCTCAGGACCGCTCTCTAGTTGGTGATCGTACGGTTTAGTTGGCTGATAACAGCCAGGAGGAAACTGCCCCTGAAAGCAAAGGGGATTGTGGTAAAATGGAAATCCAGAAGGGATTGGGATTTAATGCACTCATCATCAGTTTCTGATATCTGAGCAGTGGTTGAGATCTGAACCTGTCAGCCGTGATACTGCAGAGGAAGGCTTGGAGGTTCCTGGAACTAGTTGGGGATGTAATAGGGTCATGGAAGGTGCTGCAGAATGTAAGTTTGTTCCTATTTTTGGGGGCAGGTTGGTACTGCACCTGTTCTTTAAACTGCTCCCCATGTCTTCGCTCGTCCTCCACCTGCATCATGACCTCTTTCAGTTTCTTCTCTGTACGTCGAGCTCCCTTGCTGTATGCTTGCTTCTCCCTGAAGAGTAAGATGTTTGATATGAAACAGACCAAGAAGCATCACTGGAGTAATATTAACAAATGTACCAGCTGTAGTTGAAAAAATTATCTGTTCTATGCCTAATTGGATCTCTTAAATTCCATTAAGAGTATCCAACTATAATAAAGAGCTATTTGGTGTTCAGAGTATGATATTAATTTAATTGCTTTATTAAAAATAAACCCATCAGACTATTCAATAGGTACAACCCATAGATTATACAGAATACAGTGCAGCAACCTAATATACACAAGGGGAGGCTCAAGGCTTAATCAAACAATGTTTCAAATACATAAACTTCTAAATTGAAGCTTCAATGGTTTCTAGAGACCAAGGAAGTTGCCAAAATGTAATTATCACCTCAAGCTTTCTGCCAGTTAGTACTTTGTATGGTACACTTATCTGAAATAAAATATTCAATTTGTATTCTTTGATTTCAAAATAGATTATGGCCAAGTATGGATATTTTTAAGGCAGAGATGGATAGTTTCTTGATTAGTACGGGTGTTGGGGGTTATGGGGAGAAGGCAGGAGAATGGGGTTAGGAGGTAGAGATAGATCAGCCTTGATTGTGGAGTAGATGGGCTGAATGGTCTAATTCTCCTATCACTTATTATCAGAATAGATTAGCAGTATATAAAGGAGACAACAATACACACTTAAATGCATACAATGCTTCTAGGATGACTTTTTTTAAAGCTGTGAAAGGCTTTACACCCACATATTATTAAACCCTAACCCATAGTTGTTTATAGGGTTGATTTCTCATTATCCTCAGTGTTTTTCTTGCCATTCCAAGTGAGGAAATTTGAACATTCAGAAAACGTTTAACAAGTTATCAAATGGTCATTTCAATTAATTGGTTGGAAATTGCCGACAGATATATGCTGGTTGCTTTATTTATCCGTCTATATACCATCATGTTTGGCACGAATGGCCAAGTCCAGGCTAGCTACACTTTGCTGGTGATTGCAGAGTAATACATGATCTTGCTGCAATCTGCTACTGAGCGTGTGTCCGGTGACAAGGGTTTGAATTTAATGAGTTTGCTTAATTGATATTCATTAAATGTGTTTTTGAGTATTCAGAACTCTTTAATTCTTTCACAGATTGGAAAAAAAATGAACAACCATTGATCATGCTTCTAAATTGCAGGAACATTTCATCTATGTACCTCCCTCTCTCCTGACAGCATCTCTGGAGAGAATGGGTGATGTTTTGGGTCAAGACCCTTCTCCAGACTGAAGAAGGGTCTCTAGACTGAAGAAGGGTCTCGACCCAAAACGTCACCCATTCCTTCTCTCCACAGATGCTACCTGTCCTGCCCAGTGTCAAGTTTAAGAACTGGCTAAAGCAGAGATCTGACATAGCTGACTTCAAAGGTTTCTCCACCATTCAGTTGGTGGGAGTCGTTCTGGTCAATAATGTATGGCATTACCTTGTGCTGGTCCCTGCTGCCACATGGGGTCTCAACATTTTGAATTAGTTGGCTCCGGGCAGCAAGTTAACATGGCTGGCTCCAGTAAACATTGAGTGTGACCGGCTTACTGTTGGCAGCAACTTAAGCATGAAGCATTGAGTTAACTAAAGATAGACACAAAATGTAACTCAACAGGACAGGCAGCATCTCTGAAGAGAAAGAATGGGAAATGTCATCCATTCCTTCTCTCCAAAGATGCTACCTGTCCCGCTGAGTTACTCCAGCATTTTGTATCTACTTACAAATAAAGATGACTCATCAGGACAAATACGTTTCTTACTTTGCCTCTGCTTCCAGCTGCTCTTCCAATTGGGCGATCTTTGCCTCCAGAGAGGTAATTGTTGATTTGAACTTGGACTTGACTGTGCCTTCCATTTCTTGGAGCTTGGCCTTCAGCTCTTTGTTCTGCCTCTCAAGATGCTGCCGAGCACCATCGTTCTTCTGGTTTGCAGTGCGCTCAGCAGCCAGCTCATTAGACAGCTGTTCAGACTGACAATTTAAAAGAAGTTTCGTAAGGTTTTGTAAACATGAAGCAGAAACATAACAGCAAAGGGAAAAACCAATTCTATCAAGAAAACGTTTTTATTTAATCTTGCGTGCAATTCTTTTAACAGTCGGTTGCATCATGAATTTGATGGTTTGTTTTACTGCGTAATTTTAATTCACAAACAAAATGCTAATCCGAGGTTTTGGCCATTTCCTCACAAATGGTATTTTAAAATGGATTTTAACAGATAAACAGATCTGGAGTTTATAAACAAAATTCAACCTGTATTGGACTTTTGCTTTATAGTTGCATTGGTTAGCCCCCATTTGGAGTATTGTGTGCAATTCTGGCCATTAGATTACAGGAAGGTGTGGACGTTTTGGAGAGGGTACAGAAGAGGCTCAACAGAATATTGCCTCGATAAGAGGGTATTAGTTATAACGAGAGGTTGGAGAAACTTGGAATGTTTTCGCTGGAACAGGGGAGACCTGATAGAAAAATATAAAATTGTGAGAGGCATAAACATGGTAGAATATCAGATCCTTTTTCCAGGGTGACAATGCCAAGGGTGACTGAACATAACTTTAAGGTGAGATGGGCAATATTCAAAGGAGATGTGTGGGTCATTTTTTTCCCCAGTGAGTACTTAGAATGTACCTCCAGGGTGGAGGCAGACATGATAGTGGCATTTAAGAGGCTTTTAGATAGGCAGGAATGGAATGATATGGATTACGTGCAGACAGAGGAGATGAGCAAATTGGCATTAGGTTTGGCATGGACATTGTGGACTGAAGGAGCTGTTCCTGTGTTACACTGTTCAAAGTTCTGTGTTTTTATGTGCATTAAATATTGGACTATTTTCTCTTCAGCAATTATTTTCTTCTCGGTTTGGCGGATTGTTCACTCATTTACAACGCTTTTTATCAAGGATGCATTTTCTGCCTTGCAAATGATTAGGTGATCACTTTCTAGAGAGAACAAAGAGGGAGGAGTTAATATATTTTAAATAATAGTTGGGAAGTGAAGCCGTGCCTAAGCAACCATCAATATGGCTAGATAGTGCATTTCCCCTTCATTCAGTGTGTTGAGTAGGTACTGCATTTAGCATTAACAGCTCATCGGTGGGCACCTCCATTTCCAAAACAAAATTGGGAAAATGTACCATGAGCAAATTGAGTGGGTTGTTTTCAGCCCAATTGCTTCCTGAAATCTTGATCTGTTGCAGGGTTGACAGCCGCTGCATCTCTGCTGCTAGAATGCATGGGAATTCCGTGATCTTGCTTCAAGGCAACCAGATTACAGCAGCATTAAAGGCTGCCGCGGAGGTGAGGGGATGGGAACTGTTTCTTTAATGTGTGTAGTCATGCCTGCCCCCTCACCTCCTCTTGATGCTCTTCACCGATGCAGTTGGCCCCACTGTAAACCACAGGCTTATCATTGAGCCAAAGATTGCAGGATATCAGTGCTGTGCAGTATGTTGAAAATAGGTTGTAAATACCTGGGTGTCCCATTAATTATTTAATAAATGTGCATAACTTTGCAAATCAGGCAGGCACATGTGAGGGACTTTAATTAATATTTCCTAATTGACTGCAAAATGTTTACGGGAGTTAAAACTATGGTTGTATGTTGCACATTATTGCTCCTCTTCTATTAGTAGGTTATTTTAATGATGCCATCACATGTGTAAATGATGCTTGGCTGTCCTATGGTGAAAGGCCCAGTGTAAGTCTATGCCCATGGTCAGCAGTTTCACTCAAAATTGTCTCAATAGTTTCAAAACATTGAAAGCAACTTTTACTATATGCAAAGCATGTATTATGCACTTCAATCTCTGGGCAATAATTCTCATAGTCTATGCTGAGTCAATATGTCATAAGTGATAGCAGCAGAATCAGGTCATTCGGCCCTTTAATCATGGCTGATCCATCTTTCCCTTCTCACCCGATCTCCTGCCTTCTCCCCATAATCCCTGACACCCACACTGTAGTCTTCATTAAATAAAGCTATGACTGCTGATTGAGTATAAACCATCTCCAAGATTAGAACACAGACACATTTTAATCTGATGAGAGGTTCGTGATTATCGTCCCATTTATATTTAAATAGTTACATAGCCTAAGTATGGGTTGTTGACACCATTTTGTTTGTGAGTTGGTAGTTGCTATGTCGGTGTGTCTTAATACAGTTAGATGTAAGTGACATTCTTGTCATCTGGAGACTGATCAGATTTATGAGATTATAGCTCTCAGATATTGGACTCAGTGAGGCAATGTGATCTGAGTTTCCCCAGCATCTTACCTGCTGTATCGCTTTCCTGAGACGATCGTTCAGTGTTTCCAGGTTACTCTGCTCTTCTTCAAGCTCTTCCTCCATTTGTGATATCCTTGCCTCCAGACGGCGCTTCTCATCCAGCAGAGTAGACCTGGAATGTTGTTTAAATGCCTGGTCAATTTCAACTGCAAACCCAGAGCATTCAGAGAGTGGTATTTGTGCTCATTTTATTACTGCTAACTTGTATATTTACTTAACTTTTCAGAATAATTAATGATAATTCAGAATTCCAGACAATTGAGATGATTTAACAATTGGGGTCCAGAAAATGTTTAATGTTGCAGCTTTGTATTCAACAGAAGTGATTCAAAACAGGTTCACCATGGCAGCACAGTGGTAGAGCTACTTAGTCTGGTCTTACAGCGCCAGAGACCCGAGTTCCATCCGGACTATGGGTGCTTGGCTGTACCCAGTTTGTACGTTGTCCCCTTGACCTGCGTGGATTTTCTCTGAAATCTTCGGTTTCCTTCCACACTCCAAAGACGTACAGGTTTGTAGGTTAATTGGCTTGGTATAAATATAAAATTGCCCCTAGTGTGTGTAAGGTAGTGTTAGTGTGTGGGGGTCGGTGGGGGGAGGGGCCTGTTTCCGCGCTGTATCTCTAAACTAAACTAAACATGACTTCTCACTACTGTACCTAGTAGTTAAACTAGTGAGACAAATTATTTTAATGCATTGGTCAACTGCAAACCACATTTCAGCAGGAATATAACGGAATAAGGATCTTCTGCATACATACTTCCCAGAGACGTTGCCTGCTAACTCCTCAGCGAGCTCCTCTTTCTCCTGCTCAGCGTGACGACGAGCTCGCTCTGCAGCAGCCAAGTCCTGGAAGAAGTTGGGGACAATAATTAATTGAAACAAAGAATTGTGGTAATCATATTTTATTGATGCTGCTGCTCTGGTTGGACATATAGTCATAACTACTTTTTTGGATTTAACTATCAAGTTTTAATTTATAAGACACAAAATGCTGGAGTAACTCAGCTGAGTAACTCAGTAACAGGCAGCATCTCTGGAGAGAAGGAATGGGTGACGTTTTGGGTCAAGACCCTTCTTTAGACACGGTTTGAATTAGATAAAAAGGTGACGACAGTAATAATTGAGAGTTCAGCAGAATTAGCAAGCGATTGGGACAAATTGTTCAGCACCAGACAGTTGGCACAGATAAAATGGAACTGCTGAGTTTGGCACTCTGGAATGGAGATGCACACTCAGTCACTTTTATTAAAGGCATGATGGAATTGAATTTTACAAGTAGGGAAAAGTGAAGAGAAGATCTATGGTAAACATGATTGGAGTAGGGGAAAAAGGACAGAAGATTGCACAACTAACACATCCGATCAGAGTCTGCATTCAGCATACCCTCCATCATTCATCAATGTGCAAAGCTCACAGTGGTGATGCTAGTGAGTCTGAAGTGCCCTTATAGAATTCATAAATGGGGTCTAATTTTGATGGTGTGATTTTATGTCTGGGCTAACTAAATTAAATGCATGTGGGGTTTTTTTGCATTTGTAGTTTACAATTATTGAAATCCAGGCAACTAAATATTGTTGCCCAGATATATTGCATAATATAACTTCTTCTAATTGCCTGTGCTCTCACACAAAGATCCTGGATTTAGTTTAGAACATATGAACATCCTACCTTGCGCTGGGATTGTACATTGACCCACAAAGAGACCAGTTTTCACACTAAAGAGGACAAAGAGTGACACTTGGTGACACTCATTTCTTTATGCTCACCTCCTGGAGCTGCAGGAGATCTGCCTCTAGGTTCTTGTTTTTCTTCTCATTCTCTTTGGCCTGAGCCAGGACCTCTTCCCTTGAGATGCGGGCATCTTCAAGTTCACGCTGATAGTCTTTCATCTGAGCCTGTTGAATGAAGTGCAAATTGTTGAACTGAACTGAATCAGTGCTTTAAACTAGATAAGGATAGACAATTGTCTTGTAATCTAATTAATATATTGCTACAAAGTAGTTTCGGAACTGAATCTATTTTATATTACTATGATTTCACATCAGTATAAATTGTTAACTGAAAATGAAATAATTGCCTTATTCTTAGGCAATTACTTGTTAATTAAATTAAAGTTAAACGACTTGGTTTTATAATGGTGCTTGTTGGTCAACTTTCAATCATCCACCTGAAGTTTTTTCAGTTGCTTTATGGCTTCCTCACGACCCTTGATGGCAACTTCCACTTGACCTTCCAGGTCACTTAAATCAATCTCCAGCTTCTTCTTGGCAGCCGCCACCATCGTGCGCTGTTTACGTTCATCTTCCAGCTCGGATTCAAGCTCGTGCACCTAAAGGCAAACAAAGTCGAATATTTTTTTTGTCCGCTAGTTTTATTCATGTTTAATAAGAGGTAAAGTTTAAAACCTACCTATACCACTCATAACAGATCTACCATACTTATACATACCTCAATCATGTCCTCTCATAACCTCCTCCACTCCAGGTAAGATAGACCTTTCCCTAGGAAAGAGGCAATTCACCAGTCTCTGTTCCTAACTGAAATGCTCTATCTCAGGCAACATCCTGATATATATCCTCTGTACCATCTCCATCACTATCAATCCTTCTAGTATGAACAGGACTGCATGCTGTACAGCAGATGACATCTGCTCAATATTTTATAAATTTCTATATTCCATGCCCCAACTAATGAAGGCCAATGTCACATATGCTTTCTTAACTGTGTTATCTGCCTGTGTTGCATTATTCAAGGATTTCTGGACTTAGACCCAAATGGGGACAAAGCATAGATGGGCATCACGGACAGCATGAATGGCATGGGCCATAAGACTGTCCCAGTGCTGTACGTTGTCATAACATGACAAGGTCTCTCTGTTCCTAAATTCTCCCTAAGACCATGCCTTTTATAGTGTGTGTCCTAATATCATTAGTGCTCTCAAAAGGCTTTGCCTTACATTTATCATGATCAGCATCTCATATTTCGCTTGGGCAACTTACAATGGTATGAATATTAAAGGTAGACAAAAATGCTGGAGAAACTCAACATATGAATATTGATTGCTCTAATTTCAAGTAACCCTTGCATCCCCTCTCTCTGCAACCCCCCCCACCCCACCCATCATATAAGCTTCAAAGTCGTCTTGTTGAGTCTTCTTGTCTGTATTTGTTCTTTCCTAACACACAGCTAACAATGGCATGTTTGCTTTAGCATTGTTACTTTTTTGTATATCTTTCATTCATTTGTTCTATCTCTCAACATCATCATCTATATATCTCTCATTTCCCTTTCCCCTGATTCTCAGTCTGAAGAAGTGTCTCGACCCGAAATGTCACTTACTCCTTTTCTCCAGAGATGCTGTCTGTCCCGCTATTACTCCAGGTTTTTGTGTCGATCATGATTATACTTTGTCTGCAGTTTCTCAGCCCATTTCACAAACTCAATGATATCACACAGTAACCTAAAACTTCCAACCACCCACTCAATAACTCCACCAGTCATCATGCCATCTGCAAACTCTCTGATCACGAGTAATACACCCACATCCAAATCATTCACATATATTACAAACTCTCTGATTTTATTTGTTCTCCCTTTTGTTTTTATTTATTTTCCTTTACCTTACAACTGGGTTCAAATGTCTGTCAGCATTTGCTGTCTAGGTTTCAGCAGTGGTGCTAATCATATCATTATTTTGTGTCATTATATTTAATATCCATCAGAGAGTAAATGGATAAAAATTGTGACAGTGTTTTCCTAAATCTTAGAGAATAATTGATTTCCTGTTAATTTAGATTTTACGTTAGACTTTAGAGATACCACGTGGAAACAGGCCCTTTAGCCCACTGAGTCCGCACCGACCAGCAATCACCCTGTACACTAGCACTATCCTATGCACTAGGGGACAATTTATACTTCACAGAAGCCAATTAACCTACAAATCTGTATGTCTTTGGAGTGTGGGAGGA
The DNA here is from genome assembly GCF_028641065.1 of Leucoraja erinaceus. Classification (NCBI taxonomy): domain Eukaryota; kingdom Metazoa; phylum Chordata; class Chondrichthyes; order Rajiformes; family Rajidae; genus Leucoraja; species Leucoraja erinaceus. Next base: position 36,173,579 of record NC_073396.1, read on the forward strand.
AACCGGAGCAACCGGAGAAAACCCACGTGTTTATAGGTGGAACATGCACACTCTGTACAGACAGCACCCATAATCAGGATCGAACTGGGGCCTCTGGCGCTGTAAAGCAGCAACTCTACCGCTGTGCCACTGTGCCACCCATTCAAGTAAGCAATTCTTCAATAAATCGATATATTACCCCTTTGAATCCAAAGTAGATTATTTGATCTCTGATTTCTTGATTAATACGGGTGTCAGGGGCTGTGGGGAGAAGGCCGGAGAATGGGGTTAGGCGGGAGAGATACATCAGCCATGATTGAATGGCGGAGTAGACTTGATGAGCCGAATGTCCTAATTCTACTCCTATTCCTTATGATCAGGAGAGAAAGATGAATGTTGAATTATTTGAGCAAATGAATTCAAATGTGGTTAATGATCTTACCTGTTTAATGAGCTGTCTCCTCTTCTCCTCATTCTGCTCATCACGGCCCTGCAAGTCACGATCAAACTGTGTTTTCAGGGCTTGCAAATTGACTTCTAATCTCAGCTTGGCATCCTCTGTATTCTGGAGCTCATCTTCCAGCTCTTCCAACTGGGTTTTCATCTCCTCTACTTGTTGCTCCAAGGTACGTTTAGATTTCTCCAGATCATGGACCTTGATTGCAGAGGGATAAAACAAGAGAATGAGGTCTTATGCCAATCATTTCCTGGGAAAAAAATTGTTTCCTTTCCAAAAGGCAAATATAAATATTTAAAAACAAAATATTAAGGTTTCAATATATCAAATGCCAAAAATTACCAGCTCAATCATACCGAAGCACAAATGTTATTTGCCTATTAATAGTCTGGTTACATTTTTAAAATGAACGAGCGCCATTCATGATTTACTTTGATGTTGCGAGTCTTTTTCCTGCTGCACCTCTCCTTAATTTTGTACCTCCCTGTAGCTCAGACTTCCATGTAAATTGTACACCTTCAGTTCAGGCTTCAGTCAACACCTGAATGAACAAAACCATGATTGATGACCGGGCCCTCAGCTGATCAGGCCCCAAGCTATGGAATTCTCTCCCTCTATTTCTAATATTGTCCCGTTTATGATGCCACTTGGAAAAATACCTCCTCGACAAAGCTTTTGGTCAGCCATAGAGTTATAGAGTGATACAGCATGGAAACAAACCCTTCAGCCCAATGTGCCCACACCGGTCAACATGTCCCATCCACACTAGTCCCATCTGCCAACGTTTTGCCCATGTCCCTCCAGACCTGTCCTATCGATGTACCTGTCTAACTGATTCTTAAACGTCGGGATAGTCCCAGCCTCAACTACCTACTATGGCAGCTTGTTCCATACACCCATCACCCTTTGTGTGAAAAAGTTATCCCTCAGATTCCTATTAAATCATTTCTCCTTCACCTTGAACCTATGTCCTCTGGTCCTCGATTCACCTACTCTGGGCAAGAGACTCTGTGCATCTGAATTGAATTTCCTTTATTATCATTCAGACCTTGCAGTCTGAACGAAATTTCGTGCCTGCAGTCATACTTACAATAATACAATAATAAACAACAGAACAGACAGTAAACACGAATTAACATCCACCACAGTGAGTCCACCAAGCACCTCCTCACTGTGATGGAGGCAAAAATCTTAGGGCTGCAGTCTCTTCCCTCCTCTTCTCCCTCTGCGCTGAGGCGATTCCCCACCGGGCGATGGTATAATCAGTCCCGCGGCTCACCGAGCTCCGCGAACGGGCCGGTTCAGACACCGCGGCCCGGGGTGGTCGAAGCTGCCGCCCTCCAGTCCAGCGGATGCAGCTGTTGATCTATTCCTCTCATATTCCTGATCTATTCCTCTCATGCTCTTATACACCTCTCTAAGATCACCCTCATCCTCCTGCGCTCTAAGGAATAGAGTCGCCCCCTACTCAACCTCTCCCTGTAGCTCAGATCCACTAGTCCTGGCAAAATCCTCGTGAATTTTCAGCTTGAATTGAATTGAATTGAATAAACTTTATTAGCCAAGAATGTATACATACAAGGAATTTGCCTTGGTGCTTTGCTCGCAAGTAACAACACGATATACAGTAGACAATTATGAATAAAACTTTATAATTGAAACAAATGGAGAATTAAATAAAATGCCAGAGCAAAACAAAGCTACAGACTTTTGGCTGTTGAGTAGAGCTACTGCCCGTTTTAATGTCTAGCTGTGGCAGCTTTGACAGTCCGGAGTCTCCTTCAAGAAGGAAGTGATTCAAAGAGTTTGTGGCCAGGGTGAGAGGGGTTAGAGATGATTTTACTCGCTTGCTTCCTGGCCTTTGCAATGTACAGTTCGTCGATGGGGGGAAGTTTGTAGCCATCGACCTTCTTGGCTGATCGAAGGATGTGGGCTCCAAGGATGTCATGCTTGGTGGCTGAGCCAAACCTGACCATGATGGAGAAGGTGAGGACAGACTCTATGATGGCAGTATAAAACTGGACCATCATTGCCTGTGGCAGATTGTGTTCCTCAGCTGCCGCAGGAAGTACATCCTCTGTTGGACCTTTTTGACTGTGGAGTTGATGGTAGCCTCCCATTTAAGGTCCCTGGAGATGATGGTTCCAAGGAACTTAAATTGTGCAGGGCTCTCCTAAAGCCTACAATCAATTCCACTGTCTTAAGAGCATCCAAGTTGTTGCGATGGCACCAGGCCGCCAGCTGTGTCACTTCCTGTCTTTATGCAGTTTCCTCCCCATCCTGGATCAGTATAATCAGGTTTGTGTCGTCCGCAAACATGAGAAGCTTGACAAAGGAGCCTGTGGAGGTGCAGTCGTTGGTGTAGAGGGAGTAAAGGAGATGGGAGAGTATGCAACCTTGCTTGACATCATCCTTCCTATAACACGGTGCCCAGAACTGACCACAATACTCTAAATGCAGCCTCACCAACGTCTTATACAACTGCAACATGACCTCCCAAATAGATCTATCCGATCTAGTCCTCTGCTCCATTATCTCCTGATGTAGCTCTGTATGAAATTGTATTTAATGATGCCTGTGTGAAACAACTTGTGGCATAGTGAGATATTAAAAAGATATCTACAAACACAGGATTGTTGTTTTGTTGAACTTACATTCTTTCCGACATCATCTTTGGAGCTAACAATATCTTCCATCTCAGCTCTCAGTAGCTTATTGTGCCTCTCGAGATCTTCCTTGGATGATAGGAGCCTCATCCAAAGCACGAGTCAAGGCCAAGGATTTAGTCTCTTTCTCACGAGCATCAGCTTCTGCCCTATCTCTTTCATCTGCAATTTTAGCAGAGATATTCTTCTCTTCTGCCAGCAGCTGAAAGAAAGAGGATAAAACTCATCTTAACTAAAGATAATTAAAATTATTGTAAATCAAACTTTGGTGGTGATTTTACAGTAGCTCTTGCACAGAATAATGAATTTAAAATGACAATTTAATACTGAAAAATAACTAAATTGAATGCATTTATTCCAAATGTAACAAAGGAAGAAACATGCTTGGTTAACTGGCCACATTGTTGTTTTATTCAATAAAGCCACCATAAGGTCATAAGTGCTAGGAGAAGAATTAGGCCATTCGGCCCATCAAGTCTACTCTGCCATTCATTCATTGCTGATCTATCTCTCCCTCCTAACCCCATTCCCCACCCTTCTCCCCATTCACTAATTTTGTAAAAACTCTTTAAAGAAGATTCTCCCAATCTTGATTTGCCAATTAGAAATGGTTTGTTGTGAAGAGATGTTTGACCTGATCAAATTTCTTTTGCTTCTTCTCCAGATTGGAAACGAGTTGCCTCTGGTTGTCCAGATCCACCAGAAGATCATCGAGCTCCTGCTGCAGTCTGTTCTTTGTCTTCTCCATCTTATCGTAAGCTGCTGCCTTTTCTTCAAAGTTCTGAGTAATTGCTTCAATTTCCCTCTGAAGTTTCTTCTTTCCTTCCTCAAGACCTTCCAACGATGCAGCATCTTCATTCAATTTCTTCTTGGCGTCTGACAGCTACAAGAAAATCAACAAACATGGTTAGTATAAAATGCATTGGAACGTTGAATAGTGTCATTTTTTATTAATTTATGCACAGACACTCTTGCCCAGAGGACATAGGTTTAAGGTGAAGGGGAAAAGGTTTAATAGGAATCTGAGGGGTAATGTTTTCACACAAAGGGTGTGGGTATATGGAACAAGCTGCCAGAGGCAGTGCCAGAGGTAGTTGAGGCAGGGACTATCTCAACATTTAAGAAGCAGTTAGACAGGCACATGGATGGGACAGGTTTGGAGGGATATGGACCAAATGCAGGCAGGTGGGACTAGTGTAGCTGGGCCATGTTGGCCGGTGTGGCCTGTTTCCACACTGTATCAGTCTATGACTATTATTTAATTAATTCATTAAGAATTAAGAATGCATTATGTAATTAATAACTTGAGTTATTTCCATAGTACGGCCACTGTCATTATGCAGACAAATGCTGTGGCCATTCTGTACACAACAGGGTCCCACAAACTTCCAAATAGCAGCAACAAATTTGAAATGCATTAAAGAATAGTGCATGTTATAGTGAATAACACTAGTTACTCACTACTATAGTGAATAACACTACAATAGTGCTTATCGTGTTGAGGCATGATGCTAATGCCGAATGTTGAAAGTAAGACTACGTGTAATTTCAAGTTTTATCTTAAAAAGGTAACAAGACTGTCTTGTCTTCCTGCAGGTTTCTGACTTTAGGGGTAAGTGGCACAAATGAAACTGACACAGCTTGGCAGACCTGCACTGTCAAAGTGGATATATGCCGCTCCAAGTTTCTCTTCGCTTCCGACTCTTCATCCAGCTGCTCTTGGAGGTTGTTCTTGTCATCCTCCGACTGGCGCAAGCGGGTGGACAAGTTCAGTTTCTGCCGGGTCTCTTCCTGGAGTAGTTCCTGCAGAGGAAGGACATCTTGGTAAATCGAGGAGATAGCTGACAGGCTAAGATAATAAATTCCATTCTTTATTCATTATGCTCAATTATTACACAGACCATCCAAGAGCTCCAAAAAACCCCTTTTGAAATGTTAAACTTCAGAAAAAGTTAAATGTTAAAGGAGATGAGTTTGTGATTAAAACAATAATTAAGTTTAAAAGAAGAAAAACCTTTACCATTGCATTCTAAGTACTCTGGTTAATGTTCTATTTTTAAATGGATATTGATGAAAACATGTTTATTAGATTGCCACTTCTTATACCGATTTTTATTATTTCTGTAATAATCTTTTAAGTCAAGTAATGTAAATGCCTCACTTACCTGTGTATCCTGAAGTTGGGAACTGAAGCTCGACACATCCTTGGCAAGTTTAATTGATTTCCCTTCAGCTTCATTTAGTATGATGGTAACGTTGTCAAGCTCATTCTATTGGGAAGAGAAGGTTGTAGTTAGTGGCGTCATTCATTTTTGCTTCCATTTCAATTTTCACAGAGGAGAGGCAGGTGAGGGGGGTGGTCCTGGTGATGTTCTGGTAACTGTGGTAGTCGGTGGATTTGCAGCACTTGTCAGTCATTAATTTCTCCTGTGATAGACACAGAGAGATCAAGAAAGGGGAGAGAGCTGTCAGATAGTCCAGGTGAACTTGAAGGTTGTGTGGAAGTTAATGGTGAAGTTAATGAAACTAATAAGTTCTGCATGGGTGCAGGAGGCAGCCTCAATGCAGTCGTCGATGTAGCAGAGAAAGACTTGGGGATATGCTAATGTATGTTTGCACCAATTACTGTTCAACGTAACCAACAAGAAGGCAGGCAAAGCTGGGGCCCAGCGAGTGGCCATGGCTACACCTTTAACTTGAAGATAATAAGAGAGCATTAGTAGTGGTAAACTAATCGGGCTTCTGTTCAAGGAAGAACTGGAAGGCCTTAAGACTTTCCTGATGAGGGATAAAGCTCTAGCTTGCATTGTTTGACAGGAGTTAAAGAACATTGTAATCAATATTGTTAAAAAAGGTGCAATCACAAAACACTTTAATAAATATCCATATACGTTCAGTCCGTGTGAGAAGGATTCACTGACCTGCAACTTGTGAACTCTTTCATTCAGCTCAGTCCGGGCACGTTCTCCATCAGTCACTTTCACCTGGAACTCCTGTACCTGGTTCTCCAACTTTTTCTTCTTGTGCTCCAATTCAGCTCTGGCTGTGGTCAATACCCTGACCTCATTGGAAAGTTCACTGTTCTCTTTATCGAGGGTCTGTTTGTTTTTCTCAAGGTTAGCCTTGGCCTGTAGAATGTAAAGGACATGCGCTTTAAAAAATAAACAGTTCAAATAATTTAGCAGAGAAAAAGCAGAAATGTTCGTAGATACAGATACCGGCTCAGACTAGTTTATTGTCGCACACACCAGAGTGAAGAGTATACACACAACAATGTGTACAGCAAATACAATGATGAATGGAAAACAACAGAAAGGTGCAAGATTCTGGTGCATTTCGAAGTCGCGCAGAAAAATATAAAAGCACAAGAATGGAACAACTGAACAAGTTTTGTTAATGGTACAGACTCAGGAAGAGGATGGGAAAGCAGTGATTGATTCAGGAATCATCTGAAGGCTGTGGAGGAAAAAGCATTTCTTAAGTCTGGACATTGAAGCTTTCAAGTCCTGTATCTCCTCCAAGAAGGCAGCAGAGAGAAAAGGAAATGGACTGGGTGGCAGGCATCCTTGACGGCACTTCTAGCCTCCTGATGTAATGCACTATGAAGCCAATAGGAGGAATTAATGAACCTGTGATGGACTAGGCAATGCTCACCACTCTCTGCATGTACTGTAAGTAAATCCACTGATCCACTTTCTTGATCATCGCAGTGGACCAGGTTAGGTTGCTGGTGATATGGATGCCTATCAGCAGCAGCTCCATTGATGAAGACAGGGTTATATTCACTTCCTTAGGTCAGCAACCAGCTCCTTCATCTTGCTAATGTTAAACGCCAAGTTGTTTTCCTGACACCATGACACAAGGTTCCCGATCTTTTTCCTGTAGTTTGTCTCATTGTTGTTGAGCCAGCTGTGGTTTCATCAGCAAACTTGAAGAGGTTGAATTAGCATTGTACTTGGCCACATGGGTGTACAGGGAATAGAGCAAGGGACTTAGCGCACAATCCCAAGGAGCATCAATATTGAGGGTCAGCTTCGAGGAAATGTTTTGACCACATCTAACCAACTGAATATATAGGAAGGAACTGCAGATGCTGGTTTACACCAAAGATGCTGTGGAGTAACTCAGCAGGACAGGTAGCACCTGGAATTCACCTTGTGGGCCGAGACTCTTCTTCAGACGCGAGTCTTTTTGCTTCTATCTCTAACTAACTGAAGTCTGCCAGTCAGGAAGTCCAGAAGCCAGTTACAGATGCAGACCCCAGGGTCTAAGTCCAGAGGTGACTCGGTATTACGATGTTGAAGGCTGAACCGCTCTCAATGAATAGCATCCTGATACAGGTTTTCTTATTGCCACGGTGACCCAGAGCTGGATGTAGTGGAAGAGAGATGGCACCCTCTGTAGACCTATTTGTTATATGCAAATTGCAAGGGTGCTAGACTGTCCATGATATTGGTGCAGATATGGCCAAGTACCAATCTCTCAAAACACTTCTTTATAGTTGTATCATTATAGTTAACTGCCAATAGTCATTGAGACAGGCCACTGTATTTATCTTGGGGACTGGAATGATGGAGCTTTCCTTAAATAGACATGGACAGTAAACTGTTGCACTGAGAGGTTGAAGATGTCAGTGAAGACTGTGGCCAGCATGATTGTGCATGATTTCAGAACTTGTTGGTTCTGCATACTTGATCAATATTAATACAATCAGGGTTGATCCTCCATCCCAATGTCTTATTCCCACTCATTTCACAGACCCCTCAATGCATTTTGTGTCTGGAAAACTATCTATCAATTTCTCTGATATTATTCAGTGACTTGGTCGCCACAGCTTTTTGTTGTAGAGTTTCTCACAGTTTCCCAACTCTGCATGAAGAAATGTCTCCTCCTCCGAATCATATATAACCTATATATAATATGCGGCACGGTGGCGTAATGGTGGAGTTGCTGTCTTACAGCGCTTGCAGCGCCGGTGAACCCGATTCGATCACAACTACGGGTGCTGTCTGTAGGGAGTTTGTACGTTCTCCCCGTGACCGCGTGCTTTTTCTCCGAGATCTTCGTTTTCCTCCCACACTCCAAAGGCGTATAAGTTTGTAGGTTAATTGGCTGATCTAAGTGTAAATTAGTGTGTGTGTGTGTAGGGCTAATGTGCGGGGATCGCTGGTGGGCGTTGACGAGCCCTCTGGGGTTCAACCGCCACCCTGGGGAATGTTTCTCCCTGCATCCGGCCTTGTCAAGCCCTGGTGAAATTCTGTATGTTTCAACTAAGTCTCGTCTCTTATTCCTAAAACCATTTTGTACAAAAGCTTAGTTGTCCCAAATCACTCCTTATGTGGCAATCCTGCTCTCATGGGACTGATTGGTGATCCCAGTCTAGTGAATCTAGTGATCTATAACAGGTTACCTATTTTCTATGTTTCTATTAGTGGAATCAAGGGATATGGGGAGAAGGCAGGCACGGGTTATTGATTGGGGAAGATCAGCCATGATCACAATGAATGGCGGTGCTGGATCGAAGGGCTGAATGGCCTCCTCCTGCACCTATTTTATATGTTTCTGTGGTACATCATTTCTTATGTACAGAGCTCAAAACTGCACCCACAGTTCCACGTGTAAATTCACCAAGACCCTCTCTAACTGCAGGAAGACATCCTTGCTCCTGTACTCAATACCAATTGTAATGAAGGGCAGCATTCTATTTGTATTCTTCACTGCTTGCTGCATTTGAATGTTTGCATTCAGTGGCTCCTGTACAGGGGCAGCCAGATTCCATAGTACATCTACATTTTGGGTCAGCACAGTAAAGGAGCTAGTAAAAACTGTTGCCAGTCTTGGGTCATCTGGGTTCAATGCTGACCTCCAGTACAGTGAGTGTGTCATTTACATGTTCATCGGGTGGCTTTCCCCTGGATGTTCCAACTTTCTCCCACATTCCTAAGATGTATTGGTTCGTTGATTAATTGTCGACGGTAAATTGCCGTAAGTGTGTAGCTGAGTGGTGGGATCTGGGGATTTGATGTGAATTTGGAGAGACTAAAGTGGGTTTTGTCCAGTCATCACCTCAACATGCTGGTTTAAAAGAAACATTCCGCACAGATTCCAGGAATTCATCCTGCAAAGTATTATTAATGATTTGATGTGATCAGTCTCTATGTGGATTAAAATCACATTACTAACATGCTTTTATTTGGTGTATCTCAGATCTTCTGTTTGAAGTTATCTTCCACATTACCATGTCTTTTGGTGGCCTTTAGATCCTAACTACTAATATTTGCTGTTGTGAGGGGCTTCATAGATTCATTCAGATTGGTTATATATCTTGATGTCGTAATTTTTCTGATTTCATCCTTTACTGAAAACATCGGCCTTTTTCTTTTTGCTTGTCTTTCCTAAAGTATTAAACATTCTTGTATACAGACATATCCCAGCCTTGGAAATGCTTCCCTGCAAATATAATTCCATAACGACAATAATGTCACTTCCCTTTAAATTCTATTTCTCTCAACAGGACATTCAAATATAAGACATGAAAGTCTATAAGACATTCTATCAGTTAGTATTTAGTGTCATTGGCACATTGTCTTTTACTAGAAGTGTTTTCTTTGTAGGTAGTGACTTCTTTTCAGTAGGATTCAATTCACTAGAGGATGTTTCACTATTGGGAGAGTCTAGGACTAGATGTCATAGCCTCAGAATTAAAGGATGTTCTTTTAGGAAGGAGTTGAGGAGAAATTTATTTAGTCACAGGTGAATCTGTGGAATTATTTGCCACAGAAGGCTGTGGAGGCCAAGTTAAAGGCAGAGCTAGATAGATTCTTGATTAGTATGGGTGTCAGGGATTATGGGGAGAAGGCAGGAGAATGGGGTTTGGAGGGAGAGATAGATCAGTCACGATTGAATGGTAGATAAGACTCGATGGGCTGAATGGCCTAATTCTGCTTCTATTACTTGTGACCTTATGACCGTAGAAAGCATAAGGTTAGATTTCGCCATTGACACTTAAGATGCCACCTGTTAGAATATCTTATACTGAATACTGTATGTTTAAACTCGCATACCCGTTTAGTTTGCTCCAGCTGTTCTGTTACTTCTTCTATTGCCTGACCATGTTTTTGTCGCATTTCATGAATTTGAGCCTCGTGTGTCCTTGTCTCTTCCTCCAAAGCTCGCTTCATCTCCGAGACCTCGTGTTCTCGCTTAGCCCTGTAAGTACACAAAGGAAGGATGGTGTAGTCTGGATTTTCTCATCTAGATTACAGTGATATTTCTTATTAGTTATTCTTCCATTTTGTCATACAGATTTATTCAACAATATATTGAAATATATGTTTACATTAAATTTACAGAAATTTTATATAAGCTTCTAAAAATAGTCTTGAAGGTCTAAAGAATGTGTAGAATCTCTCTGGTATTTGGTATTCAGCTCATTATTCTACTGTTTTCATAAAAGTTTAACTGTTTTTTGTATTGGCATTACAATATAGTACCTCAACTCTTGCTGTGTAGCTGTGCTGTCTAAAGTGTCTTCGAGTTCTGTCTTTAGCGCTTCCAGCTCTTCACCAAGATCTCTCCTTTGTTTCTCCACCTTGTTCCTAGCTGACTTCTCTGAGTCTAGATCTTCTTGAAGATCCGATATAAATGATTCCAACTCACGGATTTTCTTCAGGGCATTATTCTTCTGTGCAGTTTCATCGTCAAGCCTATTTAAACATAATACAGTCAACACAGAGGCACTATTATAACAGTGTATTCAACATGGGAGAAAGGTTGCAAAGGCTAAAATACTTCTATCCCATTGGAAATACACAATTTCATTAGTTTCTCTTCCAGGATGCCAGGGTTAGTACCAGTTGAGGTATCATACAAGGCTTGCTGCATGACCTTAATGTACAAAAGCTTAATTTGCCAACAGAAAATTAGCTGACCAATTGCCCTGGAGGTGATGTCACTATTTGCCCAGGTATAGCATCTGGAAAAATAAAATATGAAAGATCTGGTCTGGTGTTCAAAATGCCATTGTGGTTTACTTATGTTAGGAACATAATTAATTTAATTGTTTCGATTCATGGTTGAATATATCTTTGATAAAGGAAATGACATTCAATTTTCAGTCAAAGGAAACTCAATTTATAGTGTGAAATAATAGTGTATAAGGCAATGGATTTGTGCCAGTTAGTTGCTGATGAATCGTGATCATCTTAGTGATCATAGCGAGCGTTTGTCGGCACTGGGCCTGTACTCGCTGGAGTTTAGAAGAATGAGGGGGGACCTCTTTGAAATGTACAGAATAGTGAAAGACTTGGATAAAATGGATGTGGAGAGGATGTTTCCACCAGTGGGAGAGTCGAGAATTAGAGGTCATAATCTCAGAATTAAAGGACATTCTTTTAGGAAAGAGATGAAGAGGAATTTCTTTAATCAGAAGGTGATGAATCTGTGGAATTATTTGCCACAGAAAGCTGTGGAGGCCAAGCCAGTGGATATTTTTAAAGCAGAGATAGATAGATTCTAGATTAGTACGGGTGTCAGAGGATACGGGGAGAAGGCAGGAGAATGGGGTTAGAAGGGAGAGATAGATGAGCCATGGTTGAATGGCGGAGTAGACATGATGGGCTGAATGGCCTAATTCTGCTCCTATCATTTATGATCTTATGACCAATTATATCAAATTCTAAAATGTTTAATAAAAGGAGCCAACCACAAACAGAGATTGGGACCTCAATGGTTTTATGCAATAGTGCATTCAAATGCTGGATGTGAAACAAAATGGAATAAATGGTTGATTTTTTTTCTCTTCTCTACCTATTCATTGCAACCTGCAATTCCTCTTCTTTCTTTGCCAGCGCCATCTTCAGTTCGGCAATCTGCTGATGAAGTTCTGCCAGTTGTTCGTTCAGGTCTGTGCCTTCTCCCTCCAACTTCCTCTTCAGCTTCTCCAGCTCCTGCCTAGTCTTCTCTTCTTTCTTCAGCCGAACTGTTAAATGCAGGAATCTCATTATAGTCGCATGAGTACTAACCATTTTCAAAGTGATCGTTTATTGTTTAATTGCAGTGCAAAAAATTGGTAATTTTCCACCCAGAAAGGATATGGAGAGTTGGTTAGGAAAAAAAACAAACTCCATTCTACCCTGTAATAGTTAAGGGCACTTGTTAGTTTTGAAATGATCCATTGATAATTATATTGAATTATTATATTGTTAATGATGTGTACTTGTAAAACTTTATTGAGTTTATGTGATAGTAAAGCACTATATCTGCCACTGGGGGGCGTATACCATCGTGCTAGGCAAGTTAGCAAGTCTTGGTGCACTTTTTGTGTAAGAGGGAACTGCAGATGCTGGTTTACCCAGTGTCTGAAGAAGGGTCTCAACCTGAAACGTCACCTACTCTTTTTCTCCAGAGATATTGCCTGATCAGTCTGAAGAAGAGTCTCAACCCGAAAGGTCATCTATTCCTTTTCTCCAGATATGCTGCCTGACTCGCTGAGTTACTCCGGCATTCAGTGTCTATCTTTGGCGCACCTATTGTTCTGGGGTGAGTGCAGTTGCGGACTGGCCAGGGTGTCAGCTTGCCCGATGGCAAGTGGGCCCCTGATGAAGTGGGCCCCCTATATCGTGGGCCCCTGATGAAGTGGGCCCCCTTTGTCTCCTGGCAACCAATATTTTTAGACCCAGTCCGCCACTGGGTGAGTGGACAGTGCACTCTGGAGAATAGCTATACTGGCTCTGCTCTGTGGTTCAACACTAAATTAGAACAGTGAAATTGTTTTGTGGCAGAGTGTGGATCTCTAAATGTGGTTGACATGATCACAAAATTAGAATACTCCAATACACTGCCTTACAGCGCTTATAGGGTCTTACAGAACCTAGTGCCAGAGACCTGGGTTCGATCCTGACTACGGGTGCTGTCTGTACGGCGTTTGTACGTTCTCCCCATGACTGCATGGGTTTTCTCCGAGATCGTCAGTTTCCTCCCTCACTCCAAAGACCTAAGGTTTGTAGGTTAATTGGCTTGGTACAAATGTAAATTGTCCCTTATGTGTGTAGAATAATGTTAGTGTGCGGGGATCGCTGGTTGGTGGGGATGTGGTGGGCCGAAGGGCCTGTTTCAGTGCTGTATCTCTAAACTAAACTAAACAAATTTGTTGTTTAAATTATGCCTTCCAGAAGTGGTCAAATTTTCGAGGTAAATGACTTCTAAGATGCACAAAAGTCTGTCTATGTTGTCTGACTAAATGCCGTGGATATTGAGGATAAAGAAGCAGAATCTTAAAATTAAACTTATGTAATTAAAACTTGAATTAGATATAATTTCCCACTCAGTGTAATGGAAGTCTAGATTCATTTCAGCCGAAAGCCATTAGATACAGATCAATAAGAATTCTTGAAACTAGTATTGATTGCATTTTGCTGAATAATTAATATGAAGCGAAGAAGGATGTGTGAAGTTGAGATACAGATCAGTGCGATCAGATTTAGTGCTGAAAAAGATTTGAGTGCAGAATAGCCTCGTACTATTCCTATCTTTCTGCTTCTTAGCCAGTCTCCCGTGGGTGAGGATGAATGCTTTCATTCCAGTTCTGTAGGTTCTAAAGTGGCTGATGAGCCTATGTAGGACACACGTTGTTGGATGGGTGAATAATTTGGATGGTAAGTGATAAAACCACCTTCTCTCATATACTTCAACTGTTCCTATACACCAGGTGTACTGCTCTGGAGAGTACCTTGTAGTAAATCAATAACTATTGTAAGCATGGCAACCCCTTTTACCTTCTAGTTCTGAAATCATCGATTCATGTTTATTCTTCAGTTTTGTCAGGTTCTTTGCTTTCTCTTCCTCTTCAGCAAGATTGGTGGTAAAGTCAGCTAGCCTCTCATCGAGGAGTTTCTTTTCCTATTGGTACAACATAGTGATTTGGTTAATTTCAAGCGTGCAAGCTGTACATGTGAGCAGGGATGATTCTCACAAGGTTTCCTGATTCACAGATTGTCTGTGCTTCACCAAGGGACCAGGTAGTTGGCACATTAGTTTGTGTCAGTGAATTAGCTGCATTTGAACCACTTGGTTTAATCCCAAACTTTAGCCGGCTCCCCTTCAGTCTCTAAGCATCTTCCCAGCAACCGAGGCAATTACCGCCCAAACTGCGGGGTTAAGGAGAAAAGGCAGGAGAATGGAGTTGGGAGAGAGAGGCAGATCAGCCATGCTAGAGCCATGGTAATAGGGGGCTCCATCGTGAGAGGTACAGACAGGGGTTTCTGCGGCAACAGGCGGGAGTCAAGGATGGTGTGTTGCCTCCCCGGTGCCAGGGTCCAGGATGTCATGGACCAATTGCAGGGCATCCTCAAGGGTGAAGGTGAGCAGCCAAAAGTGTTTGTGCATGTTGGCACAAATGACATTGGGAAGAAGAGAAAAGAGATTCTGAAGCGTGACTTTAGAGAGCCCGGAAGAAGGCTGAAAAGCAGAACCTGCAGGGGGGTGGGAGATTGCAACCTCCATGTGGCATGCCCTGTTTCAACGAATGCAATCAACCTGGCGTGCACAATCATAAGATCAAATAGAACAAGTTGCCCTACAACTTTAAGCTGTGCACGCCTTACGCAAGAAGAAGGATGACCTCCAGGGTGGTTATCTCCGGTTTGCTTCCAGGTCCTCGTGCTGGTGGGGGCAGGAAGAGGGCGACAGGGGATCTGAATGCAGTGGGCTGGTGCAGGGGGCAGGGATTTAGATTTGTAGAGCACTGGGATCTGTTTTGGGGTAATGGTGAATTGGACAAAAGGGACGGGTTGCACCTTAATAGGCGGGGGACCAGCATTCTGGCAGCAGGTGTGCCACTGCTATACAGGTGGGTTTAAACTAAATAGTGGGTGGGGGAGACAAATTGGAAATACAAGGATGGAGTTAAAGGGAAAGAGAGTATAGGATAAGTTAAGAAAGTCACCAGAATTAATGGGAGGGAAAGTTCACGAAGGGATAGGAGAGTATGGCCAAGTGCAATAGGAATCGATGTGAAAGGTGAGGTGAGTGTTATATATGAATGTGCAAAGTATAAGAAGTAGAGTGGATGAGCTTGAGGCTCAGTTAGATATTGGTAGATATGACATTGTGGGGATTAAAGAGACATGGCTGCAGGAGGATCGGGACTGGGAACTGAATATGCAGGGTTAAACATCCTATAGAAAGGACAGGCAGGTGGGCAGAGGAGGGGGGTAGCTCTGTTGGTGAGGGATAAAATTCAGTCCCTTTCGAGGGGTGACATAGGGACTGACGATGTAGAGTCGCTGTGGATAGCATTGAGGAGTATTAAAGATAAGAAAGGGAGTTATCTACAGGTTCCCAAACAGCCCACTCAATATGCAGGTAGAATGGGAAAATCAGGTTGGTTCTGGACCCCAAGAAAGAGAGTTTGTGGAGTGCCTCTGAGATGGATTCTTAGAGCAGCTGGTAATGGACCTACCAGAGAGAAGGCAAGTCTGGATTTAGTGTTGTCCAATGAACTAGATTTAAGAAGGGAACTCGAGGTAAAGGAACTGCTAGGAGGTAGTGATCGTAATATGATAAGTTTTAATCTGTAATTTGAGAAGGAGAAGGTTAATTCAGAAGTGTCAGTGTTGCAGTTGAACAAAGGGGATAATGAAGGCATGAGAGAGGAGCTGGCCAAAGTAGACTGGAAAAGGATCCTAGCAGGAATGACGGTGGAACAAAAATGGCAGGAATTTCTGGGCATAATTCAGAAGATGCAGGATCATTTCATTCCAAGTAGGAAGAACGATTCCAATGGGAGTAAGAGGCAACCGTGGCTGACAAGAGAAGTTAGGGATAGAATAAAACTAAAAGAAAAGGTGTATAACATAGCAAAGAGTATCCGGAAACTTTCAAAGGACAACAGAAGGTAACAAACAGGGCAATATGGGGTGAAAAGATGAAGGACGATGGTAAGCTGGCCAAGAATAG
This sequence comes from Leucoraja erinaceus, assembly GCF_028641065.1. Lineage (NCBI taxonomy): Eukaryota > Metazoa > Chordata > Chondrichthyes > Rajiformes > Rajidae > Leucoraja > Leucoraja erinaceus. Next base: position 36,189,638 of record NC_073396.1, read on the forward strand.
AAAGAAGGGCAGGAAAAGCTTCTTTAGGTATGTTAAGTGAAAAATATTAGTAAAGACAAATGTGGGTCCCTTGAAGGCAGAAACATGTGACATTATTATGGGGAACAAGGAAAGGCAGAAGAGTTGAACAGGTACTTTGGTTCTGTCTTCACTAAGGAAGACACAAACAATCTCTCAGATGTACTAGGGTGACAGAGGAACTGAAATAAATTTGCATTAGGAGAGAAATAGTATTGGGTGGACTGAAGGCTGATAAATCCCCAGGACCAGATGGTCTGCATCCCACGGTACTCAAGGAGGTGGCTCTAGAAATCGTGGACGCAATGGTGATCATTTTCCAATGTTTTATAGATTCAGGATCAGTTCCTGTAGATTGGAGGGGAGCTAATGTTATCCCACTTTTCAAGAAAGGACTGAGAGAGAAAACGGGGATTTATAGACCAGTTAGCCTGACCACGGTGCTGGGGAAGATGCTGGAGTCAATTATTAAAGAAGAAATAATAGAGTGGAGATAGAAGATCATGCTCTGTAGTAACCATCCAAACATTTATCACTACCCATCCCCTACTCCCATTACATTACAACAATTCCAACATTTTCAACATGTTGAAAATTTAGCGGCGACCAGAAAGACGCCACGACTTTTTATGCGACTGAGGAGACTACTCCCGGAGACCACCGGCGAAGATATGATGACAAACTAGTCGCCTGTAGTTGCCTAAAAAATCGCCTAGGTAGGACAGGCCCATTAGGACCTACAGGCCTAGGTAGGACAGGCCCATTACTCCAGCATTCTGTGCGCGTCTTTGATTTATACAGAAAATCACTTTTACGGGGCAGCATCTATTAATATTGCAGGAACCTTGTCGGCCTTGCATGACACTGACCTTTGCAAATTTGAGATTTTGGTCTTCCAAGATTGAGATGTCATCATCCATCTTCTTCAGCTTGGCATCGAGGGTCACTTTGTCCAGCTGTAACTTCTGACGTGCAGCCTCCTCATCATCCAGCTGTTCTTCCAAATCCTTCATAAAAAAAAACATTTATTTTAGAGAGAATATATACATAGGAGTAATTTTATCTGGAAACCAGAAAAGACAATAAAAGGTGAAACACAGATTTACAGTAATTATTACTTAATTTATATCTAAATATGGGGAGAAAATTGACAATTGAAAATCACCAATCCTCTTGGTAACCTCGTCAATAAAACTTATCAGATTGGTGCCATATGATTTCCCACACACAAAGCGATGCTGACTATCTGTAATCAGTCCATGCCTAACCCAACGTTGGTCAGGCTGTGTCTCTTAGAATCCTCTCCAACAACTTACCTACCACTGATGTGAGGCTTACAGTTTGCTGAACGTGTTCAGATAATTTCTGCATGGAAACTGCTCCTTCAGCCCACCAAGTAAATGCCAACCAAGATGCTCCATGCAAGCTAGTCCCATTTATCCATGCCTGGCCCATATCTATCTGAACCATTCCTATCCATGTACCTGACCAAATGCCTTTTAAGAGTTGTAATTGTACCTGCATCAACTACTTCCTCTAGTACTCGTTCTGTATACTGTGGGAAAAGTTGCCCCTCAGTTTCCTTTTAAATTGTTCCCCTATCACCTTAAACGTATGCGCTCTAGTTCTTGATTCCATTGGCCCAGGGAAAAGATTTGGTGCATTTACCCTATCATTTCCCTTCATGATTTTCTGTACTTCTAGAAGATCACCCCTTAGCTTACAGTGCTCACAGGAGCCTGACCCTCTGAGATACTCCAGCATTTTGTGTCTACCTTTGATGTAAAGCAGCATCTGCAGTTCCTTCCCACACACAAAGTTCTATCCTGCCCAAACTCTCCTTATAACTCACGCCCTCAAATCCTGGCAACATCCTTGTAACTATTATCTGCACACTATTACCCAGCATAATGACATTTTGTCTACATCTGAACACCATACTCCATGCGTGGTCTCACCAACGTCTTGTACAACTATAACATAATGCCCCAACATCTACACATAATTCCCTAACTAATGAAGGTCAGCAGGCCAAAGCCTCCATCACCATCCTATCTACCTGTAATGCCACTTTTAGGGAACTAGGTATTTCTAGATCCCTCTGCTCTACAACACTTCCCAGTCCAACTATTCGCTGTGCAGGTCCTGTCCTGGTTTGACCTTGCACGCAAACCTTTACAGTTATCTGAATTAAATTCCACTTGCCCAGCTTATCAGCTTCCACTGTAACTCTTGATAACCATCTTCACTGTCGACGATATCACCTACTTTAATGTCATCCGCAAACTTGCTCATTGTGCCTTGTAAATTCTCATTAAAGTAATTGATAGGGATGACAAGCAGGAATGGGCCAAACACTGATCCCTAACATACACCACTAGTTACAGACCCCCAGTCCGATAAACTACCTTCCACCACCAACCTCGAGTTCCTCTCACAACATCTCGGTAAGTCACTTCCCTATCAAGTTGGTTAGCCCTCCTTGAATCCTATGCAATCTATTCTTCTAGAACATTAGTCTGGAAGAACATCAGAGGCACAAAATTAGTGACCCTCAAATCTTCTGGCAAATCACCCAGGATGATTCCGATATCTCTCCGAGGGCTGCTGAAATGTCTTCCCAAGCTTCCCACAGTGTTCATGGATATAGGTAGCTCATCAGATATACACCTGATATACCCCAATTAAAATCCACCATTAAAATTCACCTACCAGGATTTGGGTCTGCATTTTCTTCTTTTCATTCAACATTAGATGGTTGCGATCTTCCTCCTCTTCAATTCGGGCCTCCATTTCATGAAGGATCTCCTCTAACTCTACCTTCTTACTTTCCAGGCGGATTCTCATCTCTTCTGCCTCCGCATATAACTCAGTTTCAGCCTGTAGTTGCTCCTGAAGGGAAATCCTCTCCTCCACGGTCTACATACACAGTTAAAGACCTGAATTCATTATTCCTAATCATTTACATTACAAATACAAATTGTTAAAGGAAAATGGTAGACACCAATTGTGATTCCATAAAATAAAAGCACATTGTCGTTTCACGGAGAATTATGCTGCGGGGGAATGGCCTATTTAACTAAATTTAAAATGACTTAATTCATTCTTTCCAGAACTGATCTTTGTAGAACAAATTTCCCCTTTAATTGATTCAAATCCAAATGAGAGATTGTTTCTTATGATAATACAGGGTGAAAATATGTTACATTAAGATCAAAAATAGCTTTATTGGGAGATTGTTTAACTTTCCAAAATGGAATTAAAACTTCATCTTTTAGTTTAATTAAGTTTTAGAGATACAGCGCGGAAACAGGCCTAGCAGCCCGACCAGCGATCCCCGCACACTAACACTATTCTACACACACTAGGGCCAAATTTACAATTAGCCTGCAAACCAATACGCCTTTGGAGTGTGGGAGGAAACCGGTGCACCCGGGAAAAACCCACGCAGGTCACGGGGAGAATGTACAAACATCATACAGACAGCACCCGTAGTCAGGGTCGGACCCAGGTCTCCAGCTTTTCAAGGCAGCAACTCTACCGCTGTGCCACCGTGTTGCCCTATCTTGATTATTTCATCATTTCATTATTGGATATCTTGAAAATCTCCATCTCTTGGTATTCAGAATTGTTTCGGCAAGAGGAATGCGAGCGATTTAGAATGTAATAATTCAGTGGAATGGATGCATAGCATGAGCTGGCTTTACCTGAGTGTGCTTCCTCTCCAGTTCTGAGAGGTAAAGCTCTGCCTTCTGTTGCTTTTCTTTTGTCCTTTGCAACTCTTCGTCCTTCAGTAGCATTTCCTCCTCCTGACGCGAGACTTGCAACAGTGGTTTAACCTGCCCAAGAAACCACAGGCCTTGTTGTCACAGGGTTATCTCAAAGATGTGTCCTTGTAACACCCGTGCTAAAAGCAAAACGGGGATGAAGCTCTGCTTCAGACATTTACTGTGTGAAGTGAGGGAAATGACGGGTACTTAGTTGTATCCATATAACCTGTAACCTCTGCCAGGAAAGGGTCAAGTTTGATTTGAACACTTCTATAGAGAAACGGAAGTATGAAGCATTGTGAAAAATGAGCACTGTAGGTGGCTATTTAGTAATGTTAATAGCCATTCTTCTGGTGATTTTCTGTCTAACATTATTGAGTTTCATAGGACCATGGCAGCAGTTGGTTTTCGTAAAGGAACTCTATTGTGGTCAGTATAGTTCCAAGGGGGTGAATAAAAGGAATAAAAACTAGTGTAGTCTTCCATGGATAAACATTGTAAACGATTTTGATGTTATTTGTAAAGTATAACTCCAAACTAATGGGACAGGTTAAAAGAATGGATCAAATGGGCTTATATTGATTGGAATTTAGAAAGATGAGAGGGAATCTTATAGAAACATATAAAGTTCTTAAAGGATTGGACAGGCTATATGCAGAAAAAATGTTCCTGATCACGGGGGAATCCAGAACCAGGGATTACAGTTTAAGAATAAGGGGTAGGCCACTTAGGGCTGAGATGAGGAAAAACGTTTTCACCCAGAGAGTTGTGAATCTGTGGAATTCTCTGCCACAGAAGGCAGTGGAGGCCCGTTCACTAGATGGATTCAAGAGAGCGTTAGATATAGCTCTTAGGGCCACCGGAATAAAAGGATATGGAGGTAAAGTAGGAATAGAAAATTATTTTAGATGATCAGCCATGATCATATTGAATGGCGGTGCTGGCTCAAAGGGCTGAATGGCCTACTCATGCACCTATTTTCTATATTTCTACTCTTATTCTAAGGGAATGGACATGTGAGTGAATAAATGTGAGTTTTATAGAACATGGGAAGCTGTTCCAGAGCAATGTTATCTATGTTTCTAATTAGGATGGAGCAAATTGTAAGGGAGATTTGCTGAGCATGTTTTTTATACAGAGAGTGGTGGATGCATGGAACTCGCTGCCAATGGTGGTGGAGGCAGATGCAATAGAGACATTTAAGAGATTTGTAAATATGCACCTGGGTATGCATGGGAATGGAAGGATATGGATCATGTGCAGGCAGATGAGATTAGCTTATCTTGGCATCGTGTCGGTACAGACACTGTGGGGCGAAGGCCCTGTTCCTATGCTGTGCCGTGTATCTACTGTGTTCTATGTATCCTGGTCTGCACAGCTACCATGTGCCCAAGCACCAGTTCTTGTGTTGTATTGTGCTATGGGCAAGTGGAAGAAAATGCCTGCATCCCTTTATGAAAGTACCAAGTAGATGAAACGTTCTTGAACAAACCTTGGTGAACAGCCTCCACCATTGCCAGTTGCGCAGTTTAAGGTACGCAGCACAGTTTCGCTGAATCACTTTCATAGCGGTGAGTTGCTGCTGCCGTTTTGCAAAGGCCCTGTAACATCAGTGAATCATTAACATCCTGCAACAACTGATGAGAAAACTGATGCACTGCAAAACCATTTTAATAAAAAACGCTCTCGCTAATTAACAATGGGTGCAGTTCAAAGTACTCTTAGTTCTTGTGCAGTAAAATAAATTGTAAAGACATGCTCACTTTCTGGCCAGGAAGCCTCTGCTTTGAGCTTGGAAAGCAATGATGACATCTGTAATTTTCAGGTCTCTCTCCTCTTCCAAGTGTGCCAATACACCAGTTCGGAAGAAGATCTTACTTTGTCCGATCCTGAACAGGTTAGTATCTAGTTCCAGGGCTCTGATCTAAAAGGTCACAATTTTAAAGGCAATTCAGAATTCATTCATTGACCGAAGTCATCTTTGCTAAAGCTGTTGTGGAACTTGTACTAATCTGCATCAATGGGATATTTATTTTGGCTGAGTAGCCTACAAGTAGGGGGCGCCAGTCCGAAATAAGTGGTACGCCATTCATAACTAATCCCGAGTAGAAATGTCACTATTCTAAGCATGGTTTAGTTTAGTTCAGAGATACAGTGCAGAATTAGGCCCTTTGGCTCACTGAGTCCGCACCGACCAGCGATCCCCGCACACCTATGGACCTGTCCCACTTAGAGGATTTTTTGGGCGACTGCCACAAAATTTTCAACATGTTGAAAAATTTTCGGCGACAGTAGCGACAATTTTTATTGTCGTAGGTGTTGTCGTAGGTTGTCGCCAGGTGTCATAGGTGAATTCCTTTAAAACTAGTCTCTGGTAGTCACCTAAGTGGGACGGGCCCATAACACTATCTTACACACACTTGGGACAATTTACATTCATCCCAAGCCAATTAACCTACAAACCTGTATGTCTTTGGAGTGTAGGAGGAAACCGAAGATCATGGAGAAAATGCATGCAGGTCACGGGGAGAACGTACTAACTGTGTCCAGACAGCACCTGTAGTCAGGATCAAACCCGGGTCTCTGGCACTGTAAGTGGCAACTCTACCGCTGCGCTACTGTGCTGAATATTTGAAATTCTATACCTTGGATTAGTTATTGATTTCATTGAAAACAGAAATCTATACAGTTTTGTTTCCTGGTGGAAACAAAGGATGGGGAGGGGTGGAGGGTGGGGGGGGGGGATGTTTAAGGTAAAAGATCAGTCATGATCTCATAAAATGGTGCTACAGGTTTGAAGGGCTTACTTGCGCTTACTATTTCTGAGGTTACCTACAATAAATGGTCTGCCACAGCATATGTACAGAGCAAGAGAGAATGTGAAGCTGAGAGGTAAACAATGATGAAATATATCTGTCCCAATTATTAGATGGGCAAAGCGAATATCCAAAATATTAATCTAATAATTAGTGATTAATGTTTTATTGAGATAAATTATTTTTATGTTATCAATTGCTGTGAAATGGCCAAAATAAATTTGCAAGGTTCGTTAAATGATAATGGCCTACGTTTTCCATTGTGATGGAAAGCCTGACTGCTCTGTGGTCAATCATGCTGTGTGTGTGTTGGTTGTTCTCTACAAATAATTCACTGTGAGACAGTCCTGGCACATGAGTATTGGCGATACCTTGGTGGCCTCCTGGTGGCGCCATTGTCAGCATCACAGTGGGAGAGAGGAGAGTGTGAGGAGGGAAATTGCCACAAACCGTCAGGTTTTAAGTGTAGGAAGGAAGTGCAGATGCTGGTTGAGACCGAAAATAGACACAAAATGCTAGAGTAACTCAGTGGGACTGGCAGCATGTCTGGAGGGAATGGGCGACTCGTGACTGAAGAAGGGTCTCGACCCGAAACGTCATGCAGTCCTTCTCTCCAGAGATACTGCCTGTCCCATTGAGTTACTTCAGCATATTGTGTCTATCTTTGGGCTTCAAGTCTTGAAATTATTTTATTTCTTAAAAGCTAATTTTATAATGCACCTTTATCTAAAGGAGGATAGTTCTTAAATTTGTAAACCATTTAAGAAATCACTTTTAAGCTACAAACCATTTAAGCTGGAAATTATCAACATATTACTATATTATTAATGGTGACATTTCTACTCTTTGCATCCAACCTGCGCTGTCTGTTCCCTTGAAAAATCCAGGATGTGACAATAAATCCCAAGAGCCAGGAAAATAGTGTATAATTTAACAGACTGTATTATTATTGAACTCCCTACCAACTTGCCACAAGCTACAACTCTTTGTGAAGGAATGAGAGTTTCAGCTCAGACACAATTCTAGTTTGTTTCCAGACACTTACCATCTGTACACAAGCCTGTTTCCCATCCATGAATCCTTTTTGAATTGCACCTGGTGTTAGAATTTCATATCTAAAAAAAACAAGTTATAGATTAATAATCTTTTATATCAATCCAGTCCAAATTTATTGTAAAGGATCACGTTCTTTACAAGAAAGTCTTAATATTTGTTCTAAAAAACATACTTCTGATGAATATTGTGATGTATGAGGGATTGATCCAGCGTTATAGTTCAATAATATTCATAGGTATTTTATTGCATATTTTAAAAAACATTTTATGAAGGAAGTTATAATGAGTCATTTCTTACAAAGTGTTGAGGAAGAGTCTTTCACAGTGCTTCAATTCATCTCTGTTTTATTCGTTGTTATTTTTTAAGGATTCTCTGCTATTCCAAATACATTGCTTCACTTAATGCACTGATCTACAGAAACCTTTTAAATATTCCAAACTGCTCATCGTTTGCTGTGCCGCACACACGGTTTAACGGTTTTGGTTAAAAAACATAGGAGGAAATTAATTTCCCTGGGAAGATGTTTGTAGCCAAAGGTTGCAGATTTTGTCAGATGTATCATTTGAAAATAAATGGATTACTTTTAATCGTTTTTGTTTTTGTACAGTAATTTTTAGTTTTGTTAATGTTTTTATTGATATTGGTTTATTATTGTCACATGCACTGAGATACAGTGAAAAGCTTTTGTTTGCATGCTATCTAGTCAAATCACACTGTCCATGCGTACAAGCAAGCCATACACAAGTACAACAAGTTCAAAGACAGAAACTGGAGTGCAGAATATCGTGTTACAGCATTGTAGTGTTACAGTTACAGGGAGAAAGGTTCAGTCTGGACCTTGAGGAAAGATACTGTATTCCATGCAGAAGCTGGGGAGAGTACATTGGGAGCAGTTGCTGTTGGGCATGTCTGCATCTGACATGGGAGTCGTTTAAACGTTAGTTGATCAAGATCCAGAACTAGTATAATCCAGTAGGAAGGAAGGATAAGGATGCCAAAGTAAGGGAATCTTGGATGACCAGAGAGGTAGAAAGTTTGGTCCATAAAAGCAGCATGTGCAAGGCTTAAGAAGATGAAATCGGACAGGGTATTTGAGAAATGTAAAGCAAGAAGGAAGGAACTCAAGCGAATGATTAGAAGGGCTGAAAAGGGGCCATGAAATGGCTTTGCCGGTCAGATTAATGAGAATCCCAT